>NW_025767346.1:0-135676 GCF_003918875.1 Haliotis rubra | reverse complement strand
AATAAACCAGCCTGTATCACATAACTGTACATAAAACGCAAAGACAACAGGCTGAACTCACAACCAATTTGCAACTTAAATATCGCAAGAGAGTCGTCGTCTTCGCCACTGATCAATAAATCCTAAAATACAGACATTTGATAATTTGTTATTCATTTATGTACACAATATACAACTACTTAATTCATCCCTGAATTAAAACGTAGCCTGCTGAACATGCAATACATCTTTAACTCTGAACCTTGACAGTAATTGTACACAGGTGCCTTTAATAGTTCTATTTGAAAAAAAATAAAATGTAAATTAATATTCTCTCTCACCTCCAATGTTTTTAGAAATCAATCGTTCCCTCTCTATTATTATTGCGCCCTAATTTTCTACAAGTTTCGAGATATTGATACCGGACATATTAAACCTATTTGCTGTTCGGGGTACGCGCATTGCCTGAATAAGTGAGTGAGTTTGGTTTAACACGACTTTCAAAGTAGATATCTTTCCAGTTATAAGGACGGCTTGTCAGCTCGATATACGATGAAACCCACCATCATAGGCTTCCTTTCTGGCATTGACTCAGGGGACTTAGACTCCATTCGCGGCTTCAGACGACTGAGCTAACCGTGATCCGCTCCAAGATCACTGTATGGAGTAATTGGCAGAAAAACGCTAGATCCCGATATACCGAAATTGGTCAAGTGTCGCAATCTCGTTCTCGCGCTTTTAAAAAATCATTAAGCATAGAACTGTATGGGCCATTGCCAGGTAAAGCACGAGAACATGGGGATCGCCAGATTTGTCAAGTGTCGCAATCTCGTGATCTCGCCGCGTTCTCGGTATTTAATTAAAATCAATATAGAACTATATGGGCAATTAGCACAAAAGCCACGAGAACGCCAGAGATCTCAAGATTTATCAAGTGTCGCAATCCCAGCCATCTCGGCGTTCTCGTGGTTTTTGAAAATTTGTTAAAAAGAACTGTATGGCCAATTGTCACAAAAGTACGAGAACGCGAGAACATGAGATTTTCGCGTCGCACCACGTTCTATGCGTTCGCTGCCAGAAATCGTTACATTGAACTGTATCGGCAATTGCCACAAAGTACGAAAATGCGAGAACGCGGGACGCTGGATTTGTCAAGGTCGCAATCTTCGTTATCTCGCGTTCTCATGTTTTTAAAAATCAATATATAGAACTATATGGGCGAATTGGTGCAACAAGCGAACGAGATCGCGAGATTTGTCATGTCGCAATCTCGCGATCTCGCGTTGTCGTGACGCCAATTGCCCATGCAGCTCTATCTAACGATTTTTAAAGGGTCACTGATCCAGATGTGATTAATGTTTCTCGCCAACAGTTCTAATTACGAATCCTTGCTATGCAAGTTGGTCAGTACCTGCTCCCTCGACCGTGACGGACACGCGGACTGGGCTACTGTCCACCTTGGCGGGGGATTTTGTTCAACCCTTAAACAGTAGGGCATTAGGGAAGGGTGGATGCCCACTCAGATGCCGTTATTTGAAAATATCCCCGGTAGTTCTTGTCTGATTGTAATTAAGCATCCCAACAATGTAGGCTTTCTATGAAAGTGTAGTACAATTAGTTACTAAGATGGCAGATGGCATGTATATTTGAAATAACACCAGTTGACTGTGAAAAGCTAAACAAACTAAGATACCAAAGACAAAATGACATAAAAAGACTCATCCAAATACCGCCTTAAGCGTTAAAATAAACCAGCTCTGTGACACAGAACTGTACATAACACAGACAAAGACGAAGAGGCAGCTGGACGGATTGCACCTTAAATATATAAAGAAGTCGTCGTCTTCTGATCGCTAAATCCTGAATCAAGATAAAGATGATTAGATATTCATTTATGCACAATATACAACCATTTTAGTCATCCCTCTTTACAATCCTACTTACTTTTCTTGATGAAACACTCCACAAACGTAGCCCTCCTGAACACGCATGTTGCATGTGAATAGCAAACTTCTACAGTAATTGTAACACAGATGCCTTAAAAAGTGCGATTAGAAAAAGTAAAATGTGATTAATTTATTGCGGCCTTAACATTCACATTTTCGGCATGCTAATATTACTGAAATGGACCCCAATTCCCGACCTGGGGTACGTGTATTGCTTTGAACATGAGAGGTGGGGTGGTTTAACAACCACTTTGAACCGTATTTATCAATCAGTAATATCACAGCTTGTAAACGACATGGGATGAAACCCACCATCAAAGGTTTCTGGCAAGCCCAGGGGACGCAACTCTACACGGCAACTGCTCCCGGCTTAAGATCACTAAAGGAAGTTTTCAGTAAACGCGAGATCGCAAGATTTGGCAATCTCTCGCGTTCTTGCATTTTTACAAATCATTGCCATAGGACTGTATGGGCAATTGTCACAAAAGCACGAACATTAAAATCGCGATATCGCGACATTTATCAAGTGTTGCTATCTCGCATTCGCAATCTCGCGTTTTCAATAATCGCTAAATAGAACTGTATCGCGCAGTTGCCACAAAAGTTGACGAGATCGCATGAGATCGCAGCTATATTTATCAAGTGTCGCATCTTTGCATTTTCGCGTCCTTTGCGTTGATACAAATCATTACATGGAACTGTAATGGGCAATTGTCTCAAAAGCACGAGAACGAGAGATTGCGATATCGCGAGATTTATCAAGTGTCGCAATATGGCATTCTCGCGGTTAAATAATCGTTAAATAGAACTGTAGGGGCGCGTTGTGACAAAAGCACGAGATCGCCCGAGATCGCCATATTTATCAAGTGTCGCAATTTTGCATTCTCGCATCCTCGGCGTGTTTACAAATCATTACATGGAACTGTATGGGTAATTGTCTTCAAAGCACGCGAACGCTTTAGCGATTATGTATATCAGCGTAGATTTATCAACTGTCGCAATTTTGCATTCTCGCGTCCTCGTGTTTTTACAAATCATTACATGGAACTGTATGGGCAATTGGCACAAAATCCATGAGAACAGTTTGCGATGCATTGCGCAGATTTATCAAGTGTCGCAATATCGCATTCCAGCGGTTTTAATAATCGTTAAATAGAACTGTATGGGCAGTTGTGACAAAGCACGAGATCGAGATCGCGATATTTATCAATTGTCGCTATCTCGCGTTCTCACGTTCTCGCGTTTAAAAAATCATTACACAGGAAATTTATGGGCAATTGGCAATAAAGCACGAGGTCGCGAGATCGCGACATTCTTGGTTGCGCCGCGATATCGCGTTCTCGCTCTATTTAGAAAACAATCTTTGGGAATCATTCAGGTGTGCGCATGCGTAGGCAAAAGCACGTGACCAGACGTTTATGCCGCCATTTTGCTCCGGACAATATGTGTTGAAGAACCCGATTTTGAGAGGTAACAACAATATCAAGGTTTTTCTGCATATTCATAATTGGTGGTAATAATTCGTCTTTCGGAGATATACCATTTAGCATCTATGTTGGTTATTTATAGCTGTCATATAATGCACAAGGAATTGTCGGATGACAGGTCATTCTGACGTGACCTGGATGTCCTCAGATATAGGAAATCGAAACATTTTCATTTATCCATGAGAACTGTCATTATCTGTCCATACACCAGCCTTACACTTTGACTTTTAAGCAATCATTTCATTCTCAGACGGGAACGGTAGTAAAATACAAATAACGTTCCGAATACTGGCACAACGTGGGAGTTTTCACCTTCACATTTTATGCCATATGTCGAATGCTCCTTTCCGTACCTGAACATATTCATATGAACTATTACTCTACTCAAACTTGACATTTCACACGCCATGTTCTATGGTGGCTAAACATGAAACTCACAAGAAATGACCTCTCAATGGTGCTGTATTTGATACGGGTATAGTTGTGTTTTCCACTTTAAGTTTACAGTGTTTCGGCAACTTAGTTCAGCATCTTTCATAACGTTTGTCATTTTGTTGTCCAATCCAATTTTCAAGCGTATATTTCTTTTGCACGATAGTGTATTTCGTACTTTATTGAACGCCGGAACCGACCGTGCTTTATTCGTTAATGGTACGAGTTACATGGGGTTAAGTAACAGATGGAAAGATGTAAATACATTTTGAAATTCCTAACTGTATAATTATCACACCAAACTGTGTTGGTCGGCTACAATCATTATTCTTTTCGCCGTGTTCATCCTCTGGATCACAGTTATCGTGTATTGTCATTTTATTCAAATGTGCCTGGTACAAGTGTCTATCCGTTTCATCTTTGGTGCAATGTCTTGTTTACATCACATTATTTCTCACACCGCTCCCCTCACGGACTGACAGAACACAACGTAGATTGTTGCGACACATAATTAACGTCATGGAGTTCCTTTGTGCACTGCCTAATATCTTGTCTGCAAGCAGTGTAACTTCATCCAATACTAGACGTGAGCTCGTAAACACCACACTTTTGTGGTTGTGTTTTACAGGCGCAATATGCCTCGGGCAGAGCCCACGTGCAAATTCACCTGTCAATCAACGGATGCAAACTCTCTCTCTCTCTCTCTCAAAACGTGAGTTATCTGTCTGCTACTTCTTGCCCTCCATAAGAAACACTGCTGTAGAGACGACACCCGTCACTTGATCTACCAAACATGGCGAAATAAGGTGATACTCCAGTTGTTCTGTTTGGATACGAGTTATGAGCTAACACGATTTCGGGTAACACTTTTCACTGGCTGCAGCTTTCACCATAGATGATTTCAAAGTGCCCTTTCCACTGAATTTGCTTGAGGACGAGCTATCGGGGTAAAACTGAGCACAACACTCCAATGATCCATGAAATCCTTGAATTCAGAGGACGTGAAAGTTGAACCACTATCAGTGTGTAATGTATGTGGCGGTCCAAAGATGGAAAAAAGCTTTTCAAGCGCATACATTGCTGACGCAGAGGTAGCTGATCGTACAGGAAACGCAAACACCATAAGTGTCAGATCATTCAAACATGTCAACACGTACTCACAACTTTTCGATGATGTAGGGAGTGGTCCTACATGCACAAAGTCACAGGGGACAGTTTGCCATGGTACTAAGACAGCTTTCCGTTTTCGACTGTTAGGACGACCTTTAGCGCTAGGTGTGCTAAAGGTGCTGTCAGGCCTCGATTTGGGGAATTAGCTATAGGGAGCAAGCCTTGAAACCTTGAAACAAGAAAGGAGGCAGAGCTGTGAGTTCCTGAGTTTATTCAAGCAAGTGTCTTGCATGACATTCAATATACATCAATTCATACATAATAATCACATACAATAATAGAAATAGTAATCAATGATATCCTAATACAGTTTATATCTAAGTCCGGTAATATAAGCAAAGTGTGGTACAACAGGGCATGTACGGTAACTGCTTACAGAAACATAATACAAATAACACGACCTATCCTTGAGTAACTACGGTATGAATTTATGATTATTACGGTATGTTGCGCTTAAGGTATTGACTACGGTAGGATTTACGACTATACGGTATTTCGCGCTTAATGCATTAACTACGGTAACGATTTATGACTAGTGTTAGTACATTTCCGTTATCAACATACACGCCTTGAGCAAATAAGGTAAACGGCGCGACGTGCTCAGATTTGACATATACCAGTTAACTCCGGTATTGACTGTACGTGTTCTAACTGTAATGTTAACATTTATTTTCTCAATACAATAGTTTCAGTAGATACGGTAAGTGATATTAGAGAGATATAAAAGTGTTGTAAATACGGGGACAGAAGGCCTAGTTTTAGTTAGAGTACTACTATTTAAGCTTGTTTTATCATGAATTATTTGGGTGACTACGGTAAGTGTATTTCGACGGTGTTGTTGCTATTGGCAACGTGCAATTTCGACATATACGGAGTTACCTAGAATATATAAAATGCTGTAGTGCTACAAAACAAGACAGTAACTTAGTTAAATGAATATGTAATAATGTACTAGGACGGCGCTGTTGTCATTGGCTACGTATATTTTCTGGTAATATGAAGAGTAGACAATACCATTTTCTACTGATTACGGTAATGTGATTCGCGTATAAACTGTTCTGTACGGTATACAACTGCACGCGGAACGGAACGTTTAATATATCATTATTCAAATACTTATAGTGTTGCTGAAATATCAAAACACAAATGTTGGCTGTTATACCTATCATGTGAGCGCGTATCTGAGGTAAATCTACACGAATATCATTCGATCGGCGGACTATCAATAAAATACATTCCACTTCGTCTTTGCTGGAAATGATTGTATAAACTCTCGGAACTGTTTTTGTGACTAAGCTACTAGCATCTAGGCTACTGAACGAGAATCTAATCTGCATATACAGATGTAACACGCAAATGAATAAAACAAGACAAAGACTGGGAGTACACACATGTGTGTCCAAACATAGAAAAGAAATATTCGTTTGTACACGAAAGACATAAATTGAGGAGCCCACGACGCAATGTGCATAAATAAATATCCCTGGATAGTGACTAAGAATAAATCGGTTATCTAGAACTAGCATTTGCAATGAAAAAGTGCTTCAATGTTGTAGGAATGTTTCTAACCTAACTCTAACATTTTCTAGACGATAATTACAAAAAAATAACAAGTGAAACATAAACAAGAATAAAGTTTAAATGTTTCTTACCTTGAAACAAGAAAGGAGGCAGAGCTGTGAGTTCCTGAGTTTATTCAAGCAAGTGTGCCTGAGATGTTGTGTTGTTGTGTTAGATGCTTTGTAGGTCGCCTTCGCCGGTTGGCATGTCGGCAGACCTCCCTGAGATGGAAGAACCCAGGATTTTATACCCCACAGCTCTACTCGTTTGTCATTATCAAGTTTCTATAAAGTTGAAGTTTCCATATGCGTTATCTACCCTATGCTGACAAGGTTTACTACACGAGGTAGGTGGTAAGAAAGATGATTACCTAACAAGGTTTGATTTTCTTTATGGTGTAGCCACAGTCAGTTTGCGCCAGCTGCTTAACAAAATATATGTCAGCGCTTGACCATGGCATTTACGACAGGACAAAGAGGATGGCATGATGGTAATCTCGATCTTGTTCAACAAAAGTTGATTTTCGATTACAACTTGGTTGGTGGTAGACATGCTCCTGCTCGGATGGGACTACTTATCTGTGCTTGACCAAGGGATGTACCCAAGAAGAAAGGCCGGAGCCGACACAGCTCAATAACTTCATCTTTGATTAATTAGTTTAA
Source organism: Haliotis rubra (assembly GCF_003918875.1). NCBI lineage: Eukaryota > Metazoa > Mollusca > Gastropoda > Lepetellida > Haliotidae > Haliotis > Haliotis rubra. Next base: position 128,440 of record NW_025767346.1, on the reverse strand, counting down.
GGTTGGCGTGGACGTGTTTGCTAATTGCCTACTACTGCACTTGCCATGCAGGGCTATAAACAAGACAGACTATGCACAGCGACTTGCACCTATACAGATTTCCTATGTTATGAATAATTTGTGAAAAATATAAAAATGTATGAAGAAATATATGCACTGTAATACTCCTGTATATTCCGTTGAACGCCTTCTTCCACACGGCGTGTCAATCACCACGTCCAGTTTTGTGAACTCGGCACATATATTAAGTTAAGGTCACATGTACGTCGTGTTGCTTGATGATTTTGTCACACCCATAGGTAGTCACGTGTTACGATATTCTGTATCTTCTTGCTTGTTTTCAAGGTGATCATGCATTGCCTCTTGCACATTGCATTTCGTGATGTGTTGTAAGATTTCAAGATGGTCATCTGTCACAAGACAGACACAAGATGATTGTGTCAGACACAAGATGATTGTGTGAGACACAAGATGATTGTGTCAGACACAAGATGATTGTGTCAGACACAAGATGATTGTCTGTTGCATGTATTGTACTTGGACTAAGTTGAATATTGTCAATATTTGTTTTAACATCTTTCAGAGGCATTTTAGAAGCTGTATAGATGAAGGAAAACTATGGATAGTCAACTTCTTTATTGCAATGAGTGCGACGTTTGGGTGCAGGTACTAACACCGTTATCAAGCAAGTGATAACGGTTAGTACCTACATTGCAATAAAGAAGTTGACGATCCTAGAACTTGGTTTTCCTTGTTATTTGTTCTATATAATAAATAACCCATCCATTGTAATGTCAAGGTTGTTCAACTTTGTTCCCTCAAACAGATAACACTCATTAACCAACTGGAATGTCAGTAAAATTAAGATCATATTTGAAATGCGTTATGAGGTTTTGCTTTGAAGTAAAGCTTATTTTGAGATTCTATTCAACAGTAAATCCTCACCATAGGTAAACGCCTAAATAAACTCTCGAAGAGCAAATTAAGGAATAGTTGAAGAACATGAATATGACACCGTTTTAAGGAGTTTTGTTCAGAAACATGCAGTCAGTTGAAGCTGAATGTGAGATCATATTGGACATACCCATGGAGAGCAGCGGACTATCTGCTCATTATTGGTGTTTACGAAGAGGCTTCTTTACGGATCAGGTAGTCAGACATTTATAGCATAACATGTCACTGTACACCGACTACATGACTATAGTATCAGTTCTATATATAGAATCAAATTATGTTTGATTATGGTCTTCAGCAACCCATACTTGTCAAAAGAGGCGACTAATGGGATCGGGTGGTCATGCTTGCGTGATGCATGTCATCGTATCTCAATTTCGTAGATCGATGCTCGTGCTGTTGATCACTGGGTTGTTTGGTCCAGACACGATTTTGTACATGTGAAATATTGCTGAGTGCGGCGTGAAACAGCAAGCACTAAAACACACCCACGCCGTAATATTGCTAACATGTTCATAAAACCATACTCACTCACCCACCAGCTCCCTGTGACTCCATGTCCATATTTCCTGTTATGAGATACTCACTGGTATGATGCATGTAATATTGACCATGATACCCGTATCGAACACATCACTATAGAATAACATTACTGGAATATTGCTAAAAGCGGCGTAAACCTATATTCACTCACTCACACACCCGTCCACTCACACACTCACTCTGGAATAAAATATCTATAGAGGACGATACAATACAGAAACAGGCTATAGATCGCGAACAACTGAAGGTAGATCACCACACTAGGGTCCACGGGGACTTACAGTACCTTTGCTAGCTGCAATGACCCTAGTTGGATTTACACCATCCTCTCAGCCGCTGGCGAGTGAAGGAAAAGTTTAGCCAATTTTTAAAAGAACAAAATTAGTACGTTTAAAAATCCGGTAAGCGCCCGCTTATAATAGTGTTTGTGTACAGATTAACAACGAGAACTTCATTCAGGAGCATAAACAAGATTGTTTGATGAACAAGGGTGATAATTCATTGCATATACTTCGGTATCATCAGCATCAACGTTCGCAATTGAGATACGATTACATGTGTCAACCAAGTCAGCGAGCCTGACCACCCGATCCCACTTTACTTGTATATCAAGGACGGTGGGGGTAGCCTAGTAGTTAAAGCGTTCGCTCATCACGCCGAAGACCTGGGTTCGATTTCCCCCATGTGTTATGGTGTCCCCCGCGGTGACATTGCTGGAATATTGTCAAATGCGGTGTAAAACTAAACTCACTCACTCCTGTATCGGCAATCACTCGAAAAACCAACACTTTAACATACTCTGAAATTTTCTTTTATCTACTTTATTGACGAATCAAACAAAACTTTCAAAAACGAAAAACTGTTCCAGTTAAATTACCCGATGACATTTAAAGATTTGAACGCCTTTTACCAAGTGCACAACTCTCTATTATATTCAGAAGTCAAAATAGAGTTACTTCCCTTGGAACATTCCTCGATCATGGTTTCGCCTTCATAGCGATAGGAACGCAGCAATGTCCTCCCTATTTCAGCTGATGTGAGTATGGCCTGGTGAATGTTTCAGAAATGATAAAGTAGTAATGCACGTAACACAAGCTATAGTCCTCAAACATATGTGTGAGTGAATCCTTTCCTCGATGCAGCGTTGTTCGTGAATTCATATTTACGACTGAGCAGTTGGCGAAAGTGTTCATAAAATCTTCCGATTTCGAAATTTGCGCATTTAGCCTATTGCGCATCAATATGTGATCATGTTTTTCAACTGAAGAAAGATCACTTCAACGTTCAGTGAAAGGCAGATTACTTAATGCACTATGTTTTGAAACTTACCTTTCCCCGTTAGGCTAAGGAAACCTTGACATCCTCAGTGAGATTATCTTGTCAAGCGGATTCTTGGCAAAGGGGGACGGTGGGTAGTCTGGTGGTTCAGGCGTTCACTCTTCACGACGAAGACCCGGGTTCGATTCCCCACATGGGTACAATGTGTGAAGCCCATTTCTGGTGTCCCCCGCCGTGATATTGTTGGAATATTGCTAAAAGCGGCGTAAAACTATACCCATTCACTCTTCTCTGGGGCTGTGGGGTAGCCTAACGGTCAAAACGTCCGCTCGTCATGCTGAAGACCCGGGTTCGATTCCCCACATGGGTACAATGTGTGAAGACTTAAGTTTGTTTCGAGAAATCGGGGCCTGGTGTCCACCGCCGTGACATTGCTGGAATATTGCTCAAAGCGGCGTAAAACTATACTCATTCACTCACTCTTCTCTAAATATTTTGTCACACACACACACACACACACACACACACACACACACACACACACACACACACACACACACACACCAGTTGGATATTGTACATTGGGGTGAAATTTGACCATTGGCGCTGTTGTTAGTTCACATGCACTTGAAAAAGTTTGAAGCATCCGAAACTTGAATAGCTCTAACCTGCTTCCCCCAAAAATACTGAGTTGCCATTTACCCTCCCCACCCCAGTTAAGGATCAGAGTTGTATTCGTCGATGTTCATCAGCTGTTGGAGATTGTGCGTCACGTGAGCGAGTATAATGGCAGCTCTGTAACTCTCCTCTCGTTTGACAACGTAATCAGGCGACATACTGACTTCTATCGATAAAGATCGACAGCGCTAGCTGACTTAGCAGCAATGTGCGAAGTAGCCACTGGCCCGCTAGTCCGTGACTAGTAAAAAATCCAGTCGGGCTAGTAAATGTCCACAGTGAATTGTCATGGGGTCATTTTGTAAATACAGCACTCTCTCTGACTTGTTAAGTTATAATACACTTTTAAGTCATGCATGATTATGGCCTGATAAAATTGTTCATCATAATAGCAGCTTAATGATGAAAACTCTGTCTACATTCAAACTTTCGGGCTAGTGAATTATTTTGTGGACTAGTAATTTTCAGGCATAGATAGCCCAACTGTCTCTTACGACAAGCATCAGGAAAGTGCTGAACCGGTATCTTTGATGTTATCTGTACGTCTACGTGTGTGTGTGTGTGTGTGTGTGTGTGCGTGCGTGCGTGTGTGTGTGTGTGTGCGCGTGTGTGCGTGCGTGCGTGTGCGTGTGTGTGTGTGTGTGAGTGAGTGAGTGAGTAAGTGACAGTGTGTCTGTGTATATTGATGGATGGGTGTTGATGATTATCGTTTTCCATTCTCCAGATTCCAAGCATGAGTTCTGATGAAGAGGATTTACCTCCCCCGCGGAACTTCCTCTCACTCCGATCCATGATAAAGAGAGGAGAAGAAGAGGAAGCGTTTACATATATGACAGACCACAACTTTACAGCGGACTCTTTTGCGCGGAGGGTGAAATCCGGCGAGCGGAATGATATATTTTGTCCAGTTTGCACAGCCGCTCAATCCGGACGACTCAACATAATGAAGACTTTAATTTCAATGGGATTTTCCTTTCAGAGTGCAAGTCCAACAGATCTTGTGTTACACATGGCGCCTGTACACTTGGCCTCATACGGCGGCCATCTTGCTGTTGTGAAATCCCTTATAGAAGAGTATGGAGTTGACGTCAATACTCGAGACGGGTACGACAACACCCCTGTCTACTGGGCCATCAATTCGCTGGACGCTAACCTTGACCTTGTCAAGTATCTCATAGGAGCTGGGGCGCCAGTAAATATGAAAAATGAGATTGATAAATCATCCTTGCTCCATACCAGTGTGAAATATGGAAATACGGACGTCTGTACTTATCTGTTGGCTCAAGGAGCTGACGTCACAGCACGTGATCACAACGGATGCACACCTCTGCACATAGCCTCTGTGTGGGGTGACGAGAGTTCAGCACGTGCATTGCTAGAAGCAGGAGCTGATGTGCATGCGCGTAACAAATCTCGCGAGACCCCGATTTTAGTCGCAGCGAAACACGGGATTTGGGCGCTGATGAAAATGTTGTATTCGCGCGGTGCCGATCCAAATGATAACGACACGGATGGGAACACAGTTCTTCATTATGCAGTTGTCAAACAGTCATACGAAACTGTTTATTACTTAACCGTACATCTTAATGTTGAATTCAACGTGGAAAGTGTGAAAAACGAAACACCATTTTGGTCTGCTGTGACGTCAGGCAATTTGGACATCGCTAGATTGTTAGTGGACTCCGGCCATAAGTCGTATCTGCCCACTGGCGAGGATGGTGGCCTTGTGTTGTCTGTTGCTCACTTGGACCGTGGAAGCAAGGAGTCGTTGATGTCGTACGTAAAGGCGGCTGTGACAAACCCGCAGTCGCTGCAGGATCTGTGTACGTTCAGAGTTAGGCGATCCCTAGGGCTCCAGGTAGGCACAGCTGTTGAATCTCTGCCACTGCCTGGTATTGTTAGAGACGTTGTCAGACTGTGTCATACTTCCGACACTGTTTGAACCGTATCCCTGGCACTGTGAGCCATATCCCAGACACTCCTTGAACTTTGTTGAAAAAGGACCGTATCCATGACACCCACCCACCAATATTCCAGCACAGTGCGGATACCCGACATCCTGAACCTTATTCCCTACAGTTTGTGAGCTGCATTACCTATACTGTGTGACCCGTACCCCCAACACTGTCTGTGGCGTGTTTCCGACACTGTGCGGAGTATCACAGAGAGTTGTCACCCCGGTACTGTGTGACCCTTACCCCGAACACTGTCTGTGGCGTGTTTCCGACACTGTGCGCAATATCATAGACAGTTGTGACATCGGTACTGTGTGACCCTTACCCCGAACACTGTCTGTGGCGTGTTTCCGACACTGTGCACAGTATCACAGACAGTTGTCAGCCCGGTACTCTGTGAACAGTATCCACAAACACTGCCTGTGGCGTGTTTCCGACACTGTGAACAGTATCATAGACAGTTGTCAGCCCGGTACTGTGAGACCCGTACCCAGAACACTGTCTGTGGCGTGTTTCCGACACTATGCACAGTATCACAGACAGTTGTCACCCCGGTGCTGTGTGAACAGTATCCCTGACACTGTCTGTGGCGTGTTTCTGACACTGTGCACAGTATCACAGACAGTTGTCAGCCCGGTACTCTGTGAACAGTATCCACAAACACTGCCTGTGGCGTGTTTCCGACACTGTGAACAGTATCATAGACAGTTCTCAGCCCGGTACTGTGAGACCCGTACCCAGAACACTGTCTGTGGCGTGTTTCCGACACTATGCACAGTATCACAGACAGTTGTCACCCCGGTGCTGTGTGAACAGTATCCCTGACACTGTCTGTGGCGTGTTTCTGACACTGTGCGCAGTATCACAGACAGTCTTAGTTGTCATCCCGGTACTGTGTGAACAGTATCCCCGAACACTGTCTTAGGCGTGTTTCCGACACAGTGTGCAGTATCACAGACAGTTGTCACCCCGGTACTGTGTGAACAGTATCCCCGACACTGTCTGTGGCTTGTTTCCGACACTGTGCGCAGTATCGCTGTCAGTTGTCAGCCTAGTACTGTGTGACCCGTACCCCCGACACTCTCTGTGGCGTGTTTCCGACAGTGTGAGCAGTATCACAGACAGTTGTCACCCCGGTACTGTGTGAACAGTATCCCCGAACACTGTCTGTGGCGTGTTCCCGACACTGTGCACAGTATCACAGACAGTTGTCACCCCTGTACTGTGTGAACAGTATCCCCAAACACTGTCTGTGGCGTGTTTCCGACACTGTGAACAGTATCACAGACATTTGTCACCCCGGTAGAGTGTGAACAGTATCCCCGAACACTGTCTGTGGCGTGTTTCCGACACTGTGCACAGTATCTCAGACAGTTGTCAGCCCGGTACTGTGTGAACAGTATCCCCAAACACTGTCTGTGGCGTGTTTCCGACAGTGTGCGCAGTATCACAGACAGTCTTAGTTGTCACCCTAGTACTGTGTGAACAGTATCCCCAAACACTGTCTGTGGCGTGTTTCCGACACTGTGCGCAGTATCACAGACAGTCTTAAGTGTCACCCTAGTACTGTGTGAACAGTATCCATGACACTGTCTGTGGCGTGTTTCCGACAGTGTGCACAGTATCACAGACAGTCTTAGTTGTCACCCTAGTACTGTGTGAACAGTATCCCTGACACTGTCTGTGGCGTGTTTCCGGCAGTGTGCGCAGTATCACAGACAGTTGTGACCCCGGGACTGTGTGAACAGTATCCCCAAACACTGTCTGTGGCGTGTTTCCGACACTGTGCACAGTATCACAGACAGTTGTCACCCCAGTACTGTGTGAACAGTATCGCCGACACTGTCTGTGGCGAGTTTCCGACACTGTGCACAGTATCACAGACAGTTGTCACCCCGATACTGTGTAAACAGTATCCCCGACACGGTTTGTGGCGTGTTTCCGACACTGTGAACAATATCACAGACAGTTGTCAACCCGGTACTGTGTGAACAGTTTCCCCGACACTGTCTGTGGCGTGTTTACGACACTGTGAGCAGTATCACAGACAGTTGACACCCCGGTACTGTGTGAACAGTATCCCCGACACTGTCTGTGGCGTGTTTCCGACACTGTGCGCAGTATCACAGACAGTTGTCACCCCGGTACTGTGTGAACAGTATCCCCGACACTGTCTGTGGCGTGTTTCCGACACTGTGCGCAGTATCACAGACAGTTGTCACCCCGGTACTGTGTGAACAGTATCCCCGAACACTGTCTGTGGCGTGTTTCCGACACTGTGCGGAGTATCACAGACAGTTGTCACCCCGGTACTGTGTGAACAGTATCCCCGACACTGTCTGTGGCGTGTTTCCGACACTGTGCGCAGTATCACAGACAGTTGTCACCCCGGTACTGTGTAAACAGTATCCCCGAACACTGTGTGTGGCGTGTTTCCGACACTTTGCGCAGTATCACAGACAGTCTTATCTGTCACCCCGGTACTGTGTAAACAGTATCCCCAACACTGTCTGTGGCGTGTTTCCGACACTGTGAACAGTATCACAGACAGTTGTCACCCCGGTACTGTGTGAACAGTATCCCCGAACACTGTCTGTGGCGTGTTTCCGACAGTGTGCGCAGTATCACAGACAGTTGTCACCCCGGTACTGTGTAAACAGTATCCACGACACTGTCTGAGTCACAAGGGTTTTGTGTGGATCATGCTCAGTATCTCAGTCAGTGGACTGTGTTGTCCAGATTCCAATATTTACAGATTGCCGCCAATGGCTGAAACATTGTAGAGCACGTCGATACAAACAAACACACACTAACCAACAAGTAAACAATCACTAACAAACAAACAAACGCATGCTGTTGGAGCCAATGTTTTTTATTAATAATATGTACACTGTCAAAGGCAATGCGGTCTATTTTGGTCATGCTATTTCTGGGAGAACTGTTTGTATATGGTTTGTACTGCTGGGATTGTGTTGGTTTATAGCGGGAATATTGCTGAGTGCGGCATAAAACTAAACTCTCTCACTTAGTTGGTTTACATTGTGTTAACACAGCTTTGTTGATCGAGTATATGATGAGGAGATGTCGAACAAACAATAAACGTTACCCAATAAATGCGAGAGATTGAGTGTTTAAATGCTTCAAAATAAACCACCCTATTACATGTGCCTGCAGATGGTAATACGTTCACGGCATGTTCACATTTACAGCTTGTTGCTCCCTACAGGCAACGACCTTGTGTTGGTGGAGTTTACTGAGGCCGTGAACCATCCCTGCATTTTAAGTGTGTCGTTAAGCTTGTCTTAATCCTTCTGGCTGTTCACACACGTATACCACTGAAACCCAGGTCTATAGACTCTGTTGACTGATATAACGCTAAACAAACCAAAACATGAGAAACAATGCAGACACGTCCTCGATAGTCTCCCGGGTATACGTTCCGATAAATCTCCACTATACCCTGGATGCATCTTTGGCTCGGCCCGATGATTTTATTACCTCCCTTTGCTGCTGGCTCCGCATTCTCACAGTAGCCAATCAGATTAGCCGCCGTTACAACCGATCTTACCAGTGTCAACAAGAAGGTTTGTTCGCAGTGCGACTCAATAATTGGGGGAAATCATGCAGACAAATTGACAGGTCTGAAACCTTAAACAAAATATATGCAAGAAATCCTTCCACCTCTTTCAGAGTAACTCTGCAACAATTGTGTTGCCAAGTATAATCGTTGGATAAAAGAAGCGAAACGTTGTGATTGGTACGCGCAACTTCCCAGCGTAAACACCTGATAGGCTAAAAAGTCAGCCAAGGGAGGTAATAAAATCATCGGGCCGAGCCGTAGATGCAAGGATATAGTGGACAAAATAACATGACAAAATCACGACTGAAACTTGGCAAAACTGTGTCAACAAGGTAACTAACGTCATTGAACAAGGTTACTGGTCTCGGGATGGCTTACAACAGGCAACTGTGGCACCACTTGTCATCCCTTTAAGTCGTGGCTATGACACTACGACAGACGAGGAACCGACAGGTCTCCCGGAATAGATTTTGAGATGTCCCCCACCATGACTGGCTGTTCCGTTTCTGCGGTTTTACCCCGCCGAGACAGATAACAACTTTTGCGTTTACAATGATGAAAGTTTCTTAAAGAACTTTTTTGGTGGAGTCCGGAAAATTTTCAAATATAAGAAAGCTGTTGGGTTTTAGTAAATGATAAACATGTGTACTATTTATATATAAATGTGGCAATTTTGTACAATGATAAAATTTGCAATTCATCGGTCCGTTTCTGACTCAAACGGACTGTAAGTTGCGCAATAGGACGGAACCCAGTCAGCAGGAAACGAGACTGTTGCGTAATCAATGTTTTGACCCAATCAATGTTTTGACTCTGTTCACCAAGGTCTAACGCTTAGGTGAAACCTTTATGTCAAACGGCGCTTTTCGTAAAGGTGAAACCCCTGAGGTCAAACGACCCTGTTCACAAAGGTATAACGTTTAGGTGAAACCTCTGAGGTCAAACGACTATGCTCATAAACGTTTGCCAGTTGGGTGAAGACCTTGGTCAATGGGCGTACAGTGGTTGAAGCACTAGTTTAAACGCTGTCCACAAGGGCATATCATTTGGGTGAAACTGTAACGACATTCAAACCGATTTACGACAATCCGACCAGGTTTACGACTTAGAGTGAGCTCCCTTGGTTTTTGTGTGTGCGATACTACGCGCGATTCACTGTGTGTTTTGAGATCAGATTTCCGTCCGTCCGTCACGGTTTTTTTGCCCACTCTTCCACCATGTAATGAGTTCGTATTAATTAGTGAACAAACATCGTGTTATCAGAGAAATTCCGTTTGATTGTTGATTATGGATCAGCTACAGAAACCATTAGGTCGAACAACGTTTTTCACAAACGTGCACCAACTCAGTGAAACCAGTCAGGCCAAATGGCGCTCACAAACGTGTACCACCTGAGTGAAAGCAACAGGTCTGCCGTTAAAATATGATTCTTGTTGGTCCCTGCTTGACACTCGGCATTAATGGGTAAAACAAGGACTGGTCGGCTCGGAGTCAGTATAATGTGTCTGGGTGGGGTATTCGTGCTTCACTGCAGCATGGTATCTCAATAAGTCTGGGCTAGTACCAGCAGACACACATGCACACGCAAGCACGTCGTCATATGAGGGAAGTATTCTTAATCGCGTCCTCCACCGAGTCAGGGGCACAACCCACGGCAAGCAGGTTGTCCAGTTTAGTTGCCTTTAACGACCAGCAATGAGGTACCGAGGACCTATTCACGGGAATATTTGGGCATTAACTCATCGTTCGAATCGCGTTTGATCCCGTGACAACACGTACATCTGATGCAGGGCCTCGTGACAATGTGCACCATCAGTGTAGGACACATTGTCTTTATATGCACCATCAATTACAGTTCCCATGACAACAGTTACTGTAAAAGTTACGTTTAAATATACTATTCGCAATTTGCTAAGGATCAAATCATGGATTCAACAGAAAACTAGTATGTGGGTCAAAGCTTATTGTAAGCATGGATCCTAGGTTCAGTATGTCATTGCATCTTTTGGATCCCATACCTGCTATTGACATGAGTTGTTTATTTGTCAATGACTCGTTCCATGATTTGCAAAATGGTTGATTGGTGCCATGGAAACCATTTTTATGGTTACTCATGTTTCTAGTGTATAAGGTTAGCTTAAAGTGGCTATTTGCCTAAAGAGGGGTTACCATATTATTATTTACCCAGTTGTAAATGGATACAATTTCAAATTATATATCAACGTTTAAGTAAAGTTGTGAATTTTGTGATCCTTAGCAAAGTGTGAGTAGTATATATCCCTCCATGGCCGTCATAGTGACAATATTTACTGACAGGGACTTTAATAAAGACACTGGACTTTGACACTTAGATTGTCAGACATGTTAGAAAAGTCGCAAAATGTGGTTATTTTCTTATAACCTTATGATTAATTCTTTGAATACGTATGTTCGGTGTCTATATTTCAGGTGAAATCCGTGAAGATCCGGGTTAGAATTCATCTTCAGTAACCCATGCTTGTCGTAAGAGGCAACTAACGGGATCGGGTGGTCAGACTCGCTGACTTGGCTGACACATGTCATCGGTTCCCAATAGTGTAGATCGATGCTCATGCTGTTGATCACTGGATTGTCTGGTCCAGATTCGATTAATTACAGACCTCCGCCATATGGCTGGAATATTACTGAGTGCGGCGTAAAGCTAAACTCACTTACTCACCAAAAATTGGCCTGGGATGACCAGCGACATCATCTCAAAGTCGGCATTTTTGTAATCCATTATTGTACATCATATAATATAAGTAGAAATGCAGTAATTTAATACGTAATGTTTATTCAAACTAGCAATTAGCTGCCTGAAGCATGGTTGACATATCTTCATGACAAAAAAGGGGAAGACTTTCAAAGTAAATCATCAGTCATTTCCCATAATGTCACATCTCCCACTATATCACAATAATAAGGTTGCGACACGAATTGTATATGACATTGTTATTATCATAGCTCAGTAATTACAGATTCCAGTACTTTTGGGTTGTGTACTATCCGGGATTCGATCCCGTATTCTTAGAGTGAGGCACCTAATCGCCAGCACACCAATCTACTCAGCAACCGCACCTTCCTCCCCGAGTGTGTGGGTTCAAATCCCGGAAAAATGGATGGGAACCGTTTCCCAGCCACAAAAATTTTTGATGGTGGTGGTACAGTTTAAGTTCGGCTTAGGCCAGAAATAGGGTCTATCTGCGCCCAACACATTTATTGAAGTTGAACTATGATAAAAGTAAATAAACATATTGCACCAAAGGTTGTATTTACCATGAATAAAAATGTATTCATCGTATTTGGATGAAATGACAGGATCCTCTCCTCAGTGAAACTGATAAAAAAAGCAAGCAACCAATTTGTATTAAAAAAAATAGAATACCCCCACCAAACTATGATGCTTGTTCAATGAAAAAGCTGAAAAAGAAACAGAAAAACAAATGTTAAAACGATTTAAAAGCAATACATATATTTTATTTAATGTTTCTACGTGACGAGATATGCTTGGCTTGTCTTACACAGCCTGATGCGGTCACGTAATATGATCACGTCTCTCATGACGGCGAGTTTTACAATTTTGTGTAACTCGAGGACAGAGTCTGCAAGAGAGTCAGTTACCACGCAAACCTATATGAGCTGGAACCTACACAATAGCAATGACATGGAACAAAAAAATCAGGAAAATTTGACCTACCGTGAATGGTTGCTTTAGCCAAAGGAATAGTTTCACTAGGTGTTTCTTAAAAGGCAGCACTAGCGTGCTGTTGTCGTTGTTCAAAGCCGCACTCAGCAATATTCCAGCTATATGGCGCATGTCTGTAATTAATCGAGTCTGGACCAGACAATCCTGTGATCAACAGCTTGAGCATCGATCTACGCAGTTGGGATACGATGACATGTGTCAACAAAGTCAGCGAGCCTGACCACCCGATCCCGTCAGTCGCCTCTTACGACAAGCATGGGTTGCTGAAGATCAGTTCTAACCTGGATGATCCCGACTACATCTTGTGCATGCAGGTGAGTGAATGAGTGTGGTTTTACGCCACTTTCAGCAACATCACGGCGGGGGACAAGAAATGAGCTTCACACATTGTACCAATGTGGGGAATAGAACCCGGGTCTTCAGCGTGAAGAGCGAACTCTTTAACCACTAGGCTACCCCACCGCTCCTGTGCATACAGTTATCTTCCTTCCAGATTGAGATGAAACGTGGCAGTCCTGGTTGCACATGTAGTCTCGGGCGGTGGGGTAGCCTAGTGGGTAAAGCGTTCGCTCGTCACGCCGAAGACCTGGGTTCGATTCCCCACATGGGTACAAAGTGTGAACCCATTTCTGGTGTCCCCGCCGTGATATTGCTGGAATATTCCTAAAAGCGGTGTAAAACTAAACTCACTCACTCAGTCACATGCAGCGTCTACCAGGTCGGACTACACAACGACGTATCCAGTAAATCTTGACACGTTCAGGAAGATCAGAGGTTTCAAATGTAAACAAAACAGAATTGGTAATTTCTTTTTCCTTCAAACGCAACAAACGTTTAGCCTCTATGACCTTGTGACCCTTAAGTTGTTGAACTATTTCTTCTATAATCACATCAAAGTCAATGTAAATGCTTTAGCTCAGATTTGGGACTCTGACACGAATGTCACAAATTGACGTTAAGGCCATGGTCCCCTTTAACTGATCATTTGATTTGCAGTGAATCAGTTGGTCCCTTGTTCCTAGGTTAATTCACTAACTCAACATCACCTATAGTTTTTCTAATGTCATGGACACAGTTTTTAGGGTAATCCTGGGATAAACATAACACAACCAGCAAACATTGGTGCAACAGCACTTCCCCAAACAGCAATATATGGCAAAATAAGCTAATATTGTTCACCGAACGTATTCTAAACGTACCTTGATAGTGTTCTTGATATATTTGATTCCGGAAGAAATAAAGCAATACGTAGCCCAATATGTGTCAGTACGTACACCCAGACGTACTTACACCATGCCGCTATAACGGACACATCCATAAAACACCACCAAAACAAATCAAAACGGCGATAAGAGAGGAAGCGTAGCGGCGCACGGTCAAAAACGGCACAAAATAAGCGACAAAACAGGAGCAGCAGCAGTACTACGACACTCGACCCTCACCAAACCATACCAAACGCCGCGCACCACGTACCTCGCTGACAGCGGAACCCAATCCCAGCAAAATATGTTCGCTAAATGCATCAGGTAGGGAACAATGTAGTGACAATGTAGTGACTTCATCTAACCAATCCAGCTTTGAACCTGAAAGCAAACAGTGTTTGCTGCTCCGGTAGAGTCACTTCTCAACTATGGCTCAAAATTTATATTTCTCCCTAAGGAGGCAACAGTATTGAATAGAAGTTTAATTAGTTCCAAGCCTTGATATGAAAACAGATAGTCTGTACACAGAGCCTATATGAATTGCAGGATTTGAAATTATCTTCCAAAACCGTTCCACAGGAGCTTTTGCTTGTGTGAGATTAAACGATATCTCCTAGGACATGAACTTGATGACGTGACAATGCTATGGCATCGCTGCACTGCAAGTCTAATGGCAGTACCATGTTCAGAAATGGACATTTTTCATTGAAAACTAACGAAGAGTGATTTTTGGGTGAGATTCTCTTATATTTTACATATATTATAACTCAATTGCATTTTTGAAATATAAAGGCCCAAACAGCTTAAGTAATCTCTCCACCAAACTCAAATTTTCTACTAAGTTTGAGTTTATAATCGATTTCAGTTCATTGAGGGAAATGCATTTTCCTTCGTTTTCTCAATTTGAGTAAAAGCTCTAATTTAAGTCAAAACTCAGACTTAAGTTTGTTTCGAGAAATCGGGGCCTGGTGTCCACCGCCGTGATGTTGATGGAATATTGCTAAAAGTGGCGTAAAACCATACTCACTCACTCACTACCTATTGCATAACTCACTGGAGCAACATACTGGCGAGCAGAAAGATTGGGCTCTACCCTTTAGTGTATATTGATTGATCCTTAGAATCCATCTTTACAGCCGATGGGTTGTATAGCATGAAATTAAAGTATTCTTTATGCTCCAAAAGATAAAAAAAGAATTCTAATTACATAAATGTCGTCTAAACAACTTTGATTGAATTGCTTCTTTCCATCAAAATATTCTCCCTTTCGAAACAGAGTAGCAACATAGTCAAATGTGCATTTGTCTGGGTAGTCTCCCCATCGGGGAAAGTCAGCATTAATAGCGGAAGTCAGCTTCGCGATTACCTCCCTTGGCGAGGAGAACCATGATGCATGCCATCCAGCATAGTTGTCAGGTGATCCGATGAACCA
This sequence comes from Haliotis rubra, assembly GCF_003918875.1. Lineage (NCBI taxonomy): Eukaryota > Metazoa > Mollusca > Gastropoda > Lepetellida > Haliotidae > Haliotis > Haliotis rubra. The sequence goes on along the minus strand of NW_025767346.1, from coordinate 113,094 downwards.
TGCATGTGACATGAGAGAAGATGATTTTCTTTTTCTATCTGCTCGAAGTGCATACACATCGCCACTGTAAACGTCCCTGAACATCTGGAGGCTACAAACGCTTTTGACCTTGGTAGGCGAATATTCCCAATAGAAACCATACATAAAATGCTGAAGCACGAAGCCGACCGGGAAAGAATAACCATTGTGAAGCTTCAGGAACTGCAAAACTTTCACATCTGGAGTTTTGTCAGTGTCCATGTAGATGAAGAGATCGTCATTTCTGAGTCCTGAAACTCTCGTCTCTAAGGCAGGGAGGATATATTGGTTGATGTGATTCTCTGCAACACCTCCATGTAACTGTCCTTTAGTTGGGAATGTGTCAATGAATACGTGCATTATCTTGTGGTGGAATCGCTTCATGTATCGTCTTCTCAAATTGTGTAATAACCTTAACGGTCGTGGATCTCCATGTCCAGTATAGTTGGATTCCAGTATCCCAAACAGATCCACGGCTGAATGCACTTGTAGCATCTTAAGCATTAGAACATGAAGCTCCATATTGAATTTTGTGGACAGAATAATCCGCCGTGGCGTATCTCGTAGTGTTGGGGCATGACCATGAAGTAGAGACTTCTGGACTATTGCAGGCACAGAGCAATGCTGGCCGCTATAACCGGAAGTGCACACACACGCTGCTTCAGTACCTTGTAATCTTGTGCTAGCTGTACCTCGTATAAAACATCCCGTTGTGCCATTCAATATTTCGAATTCTTTGGAACGATGATCAGAAAGAGTAAAACTCCATGGCTTCTTCAAATCATAATTTTCATACAAATTAGGTCCATCATCTTCTGGGCGATCCAGAGGTTGGCTGTTGTTCATGGAAAAGAAATCATCGACTGAGAAATACCACTTTTCGAGATTTCTTAGATCTTGAGACGGGAATGGAAGAAATCTGTTTGGAGGATTTCTGTAGCAGGGAACATTGAAATATTGATGTGGATCTGAGTGTTCATTATTTCTTTTACTGGCAACTGCTCTCAATTTGAAACCTCCTATGTGGAGTGAAGAATGTTTGTTCAACTTGCCCATAGTTGCAAAGAAGGTTACGATCGGTAGGAGTAACAGAAATCCAAAAGCCAATCTAATTCTACCAGTTGTTACATGTGTACATATTAACAGATCTATTTTGACCATTGTGATTTACTTGTATACGGCACCCCTGCTCCTCGGTCTTTAATTAGCCACTGAATTCCTGAAAATGAAAAGCATAAGATTGAAAAAGGAACATATACAACAAGATATATTATAATGGCATCCTCAATACTCCCCAGGGTATACGTCCCGATAAATCTCCACTAGCATCCTGGGTGCATCTACGGCTCAGCCCGATAATTGTATTAATTCCCTTTGCTGGCTCCACCTTCTCACAGTACCTTAGATAAATACGAGTATAACTGTTATCAACATTAAACATGATTCATTTGCTTCAACATAAAAGCATTCGATATTATTAATTGTTTTTATTATTATAGGATATTTACATAGCGCACATATCCACGCAAATAGGGCATGCTCAAGGTTCTGGTAGTTTTTCACTCGATCATTGGATGTCAATCTCAACGGCACATCGTATTATCAATCTTAACTCCCTGGGGAGTATACAACTCTTGCAGCCACTAGCCGCACCGAGTTATTGTGGCTTTCTCATCCTAACGAGGTACCCATTTACAGCTGGGTGGACTGGTACACATAGTCACAGTACTTTGTCCAAGTTTACTGCACGTTGCTGTACCCTCAACTAGGTGTTTGCACGTATTCATGTGGCCACCATCTGGTCATATACTAACGGATTCGTGAGTTCTTTTAAGTGCACAAGGTTGTGTACTGTACACTAGGGGTTGTGACAACACTGAATGTGATATGGGAATGGCTCCAAACATAGTGTAATACTTTTATTATGAATTGTATCCAGCTTTTAATGATATGACTTGCAAGCTGGACCATTATATGAAACAGTCATAGTCAAGCTGGGATCTTATGAAAGATCTGTAGAAGTGATCCCCACCCCATTTTGTATTTAAAACAACCTTTAGAATATCGAGAGCCTTCAAACATTATGCCTCGAGATTTCTAATGTGTGGGATAAATGATAATTTGCGGTCAAATGTTATCTCCAAAACAATTAGCTTCTTGTACGATGTTGATGGTAGTTGTTTTAAGGAATAGCTCTGGATCTGTGTGGATGTTATGTTTATCACAAAAATGGACAAAAACATGTTTTAGATTTGGAAAACTTAATACTATTTTCCAGTGACAATGTGTGCATCTTGTTTAGACACAGCTGCAATGGCCTTTCAATGCTATTCATGTTGGTACCATGGCATGATATAGCCAAACTATTGATTTCGATACTGAAGGAGTGGTTCGAATTCTTACCAAAAAACTGTTTATCTTCTACACATCTTGCAACAAAGCAATCATGCGGCCCATCGAACGCATTTCTTTTAACATACCATATAACATACATGTATACCGTTTTTTCAAAGTCAAAGAAATTAGAAACTACATGGTGTTTTTTAATAAAACCATCACGAATAAATGACACTAATCTGATCAATGGTAAAACTCTGGTGTCTATAACCACACTGGATATCTGTGATAAGTTGACTTGATTCTAGGTACCAGACGAGTCGACCATGTATCACACGTTTCCATGGTCTGGAACGTGTTCCAGCTGGTTAAAACAATGGGGCGATAATTATAAGGATCACTGTGATCCTTCCCTGGTTTGAGTACAGGAACAATCATTGCGTCATGCCAGGAAAGTGGAAAATCACCAAATGTTATTGAATATATTCAATAAAGTTATGCGAGATTCCTGTGGTAGATGTTTTAATAATTGATAATTTATATCATCAGGCCGCGAACATGTATCATGAGCCTTCATGAGAGAAAAGGATTCGTTTATATTCCCCTCAGTTATCAGGTTTAAAATTTAAATGTGTTTTTTTCTTGTCGACCATGAAAATATTGAAATGCAGGGTCGTATTGTGCAGAAGAGGAGCTTTCACTAAATGTTGTACGGTGTTACTGGATCTTTTGCCATTGATTTTTCCGGGTTAGAACTGGTTTTCAACCCCCCATGCATGTCGTAAGAGGCGACTCACGGAAACGGGTGGTCAGGCTTGCTGACTTGTTGACACATGTCATCGTATCCCAGTTGCGTAGATAGATGATCATGCTGTTGATCACTGGACTGTCTGATCCAGACTCCATTATTTACAGACGGATTAATCAAGTACTGGTTGAAACTACTAAGACTGGACTCTTTTAGATTATGGAAAACTTCATTGTGAATACAAGTCTGTAGATTTTAGAAAACTCACACATCACATATACTCATGGAAACAAATAAAGGAACACACGAAAGTTTTCTTTTCCGTTTTTTTTGTCATACTCTATATCGCACTGTGGGTGAAAAACTGGAAATATATAATGTGCTTACATGTTTTCCTTATTCGTTTCCATGAGTATATAATCCCACTACCCAATATACCAGTTCTGAGAAAATACCCCACTGCAATACGTATCGATTGAGAGGCGTCTTACGATATACCGGTATACCGATAATTCCGTGCAGCCCTATTCAGGACAGCACTAATTACAGGCATGGTGTTTAGTCGTTATTTCCAGTGATGTCAACAGAGATATACAGTCAGATGTTAATAGTTAATTAAGTATTTGCATGTAGTATTAGTGTCAGGACCGATTTAGAGCGTTTGGTCAAAATGACACAGAACTTTCCAAGTCACACATTGTGACCAACCAATTCCCATCAATTGCCTCTTTCAAGGTATGAGATATACAAACAAAAAACTCACAGGTATGCATCATGTAAAGTTCAATAAAATATTTACAGAAAATAAACAATGCAACTTGCAACAAGTGAGTGAGTTGAGTTTTACGCCGCAGTCAGCAATATTCCAGCTCATGGCGGCGGTCTGTAAATAATGGAGTCTGGACTAGACAATCCAGTGATCAACAGCACGAGCATCGATCTACGATGTAGTGGAATCCAACTTGGATATCAGCTTCTATATTACGCTTCCCCTTAATTAATAATAGAGAGTGAGTTAAATTTTACGCTGCTTTTAGCAATATTCCAGCACTATCACGGCGGGGACACCAGACATGAGCTTCACACACTGTACCCATGTGGGGAATCGAACCCGAGTTTTCAGCGTGACGAGTAAACACTTTGACCACTAGACTAACCCACCCCCCTAATTAATAATACACATATACAGACTAGATAATCATTATCAACTCATTCTGCTATCCACATGCGGATTTAGGATTAAAACAGCCGTCTGAACCTGTTCCTACCGAAGGTTGTCTCCAGGAACAAATACCAAATGATCTTCGAGTTCTTCCACGAGTGACACACAAGACCCCAAGCCACTAAGCCTGAATACACGTTCCATATGCGGTCATGTGCATGTTACTGCATGGTGCTCAGTTCATCCAGAATTGCTACCGAGTTAATGTGCTAACAGCTGTTTGGCGTCAACCATGGGACCAAAATCTTGTCACGGTTTTGCTCTACTTTACCAGATAGCACAAGAAGATATGCCAACTTTGTATTCACGATGGGATTAGGTTAGATAGGTTGGAGAATTTGGATTCCACTGTTAGCTGTGGCAGGAATGTAGTGTGGCAGCATGTCTAAAACTGCCGATATAAAACCAAATATAGACGGTTTGCAATAAGTCCTTCCCAAATCCACTGTGCACAAACTTTATTTGACTTTTTGTTAAATGTTGAGGTTGCAGAACGTAATTGTCCATTGTGTAAGCTGGGTGTGGAAGATGAGTATCATTCCATTTTAATATGTACTGAATATAACTCCCTTAGATTAAAATACTTGCCATATGTATATCAGAAACAACCAAACTACTTTAAATTAAAGTCCCTGTTATCAACAAATAATGAAACACTTTTAAGAAATGTATGTAAATATATCTTTCATGCTTATAACATCAGAGCAATCAGACTCCTATACATTTTCTTTAAACCACACATTTTTCCATTTTAAATGTTTATAAAGGTGTGTATATACGTTTATATTAAATATTATATGATACTGACAAGAAATCTATTTGAACAAATAACACGTGTATTATTGATATGCATGCCCTTTAAAGTGTATCTATATTTGTAAGCAATGTGACCTACATACGGAATAAAAGTATTTGACTTGACTTTGACTTTTTGTTGTTTAACGCCGCAAACAACAACATTCAAACTACGTGTCGGCGGTATGTAAGTAATCAAGCTGTCCAGTGATTGACATCATGGGCATCGATCTCCCCAACTGGGATATCATGATACGTATCAACCAAGTCAGGATGCCTGGTCACCCATCATTTTCTATCTTGACTCTAGCGACAAGCATGAGTCGTGGAATACCATTATTCTAACCTGAATCTCTGACTGGTTTGTAAATACCAAACTAGCATAATGCACATGTATGCAAGACCGTTTTTGTTTTTGCCTTGAAAAGACTGACTGACTGATTGAGTTTGGTCTTACGCCGCTTTTAGCAATATTCCAGCAACATCACGGCGGGGGACACCAGAAATGGGCTTCACACATTGTACCCATGTAGGGATTCGAACCCGGGTCTTCGGCGTGACGAGCCAACGCTTTAACCACTAGCTAGGCTACCTCACCACCCGCCTGGAAAAGAGGAAAGCTTCATGCCACGACTGAGTGTCGCCCATCGAAACATCGCCATAGGCCGCCTTGAATCTGGGGAGTCGCAGTCTGCATTTTCCCCGACATTTCAACGTTCACCAGAGCACCATATTTCCCCTTTGAGATCGTTTCCTGCAGATCAATTCCGCCTAAGATCGCCGGAGAAGCGGCCGTCCAAACGTTACAACTCAAACCCAGGACCGATACATCCTGGTTGCTCTCTTGCGTCATCGACTTGCCACAGTCGTGGAGGTTGCACAAAACATCCCTGGTTTAAGAAGATTATCCGACCGAACTGTCAGGAATCGATTGCTTGTCCGGAACTGGAACGTTAGAAGCTGGAAGCGTCTCTGGTTCAGTGATGAATCACGATTTCTTCTTCACTAGCAAGATGGAAGACAGCGTGTTTACCGTCGGAGAATTGAATGTTGTGCCCCTAATTGCCTTCGACGGGTCGACAGATTCGGTGGGGACAGCGTCATTGTGTGGGGTGAGGTATCCAACACACAAAGACAAAATTTAGTGATGGTTCTGGGGAATTTGACAGCAAATCGGTACATCAACAAAGCCTTTACACGTCACATGCTTCCGATTATGGACCGACAGAGGGAGTTCTTGGCATACAGCTACTTCACATACAGCACGCGTCATGATCTGCTACCTTGCCAATTCTAACGTCAATGTCGTGCCATTGCCTTCCCGCTCACCAGATCTAGACCTGATAGAACACCTATGGGAAGAACTCGATCGACGTGCACGAACAACGTCAAAACACTTCCACATTGACCATCGCATTGCAGGAAGAGTGGGGAAGAATTCCTCAAGAGCAACTTCGTCGACTGAAACACATCAATAAAAGCTGATGTTGTGTTGGCAAAGTCATTGTCTATAAACGTGTGAATTTTCACCTATTCACCAATTTTCGCTATTACCATTGGAATTACATGAAATAATGCTCTTAAACAAAAGCAATAAATTCTTCTAAAAATGACATTTCTTTTTGAAGAGTGTAGCACACTATAATTATACCACTTGCAAATGTAACTGTAAAATTAAGGGATAACTTTGTCAAATTTAATTGCATATAATTGTTGTTTTCGAAAAGAGGAAATAAAACAGATCACAAACTTTCAGACCACTCACTGCTTGCCAGCTGACTATTTCAGAATGAGCAGAGAGGAATTTGTTGTTGTGGCTGTGACGCATTTTCTTATCAGTTACGTTTATCTGCCATATTTTTAGGAGTCAGCCGCTCCTTTCACATGTAGATTACAGCCTTGAACAGGACAATTTAAAGCTCAAGATAGAGGTCTGATACGTCATAATTTCATAGCAGAATGTTACTGCTGCTTGTGTGCAATCTGTTGCTTTGGGGAGTGGCCTTCCCAGACACAACCGTCACCATCTACAACGAGTGGCTCTCCCAGGGTGGAAGGGTGCATTTCGAAGTTGAGAGATGGAACAAAATTAATGGTCTCACCCAGCATAACCTAATACCAAAGTGTAAAGCGATCAGAACGGCTGCCGGACGTTGGCTGAACCCAGATCTGAGCGGTCATCTCTTTGAAAATGTACGTATGAATTACAGAACATCTTACATGTCATGCACAGCGTTGTGGGTTGGATGCCTAAACATGTTATATATACTCAATGTTTCCTCTGGTTTGGAGACATACGGAGCGTCTTCTTATGGGACTAAATCGCGCATAGAAAATCCATACTGACTGACTGAGTTTGGTTTTACGCCACTTTTAGCAATATTCCAGCAACATCACGGTGGAGGACACCAGAAATGGGCTTCACACGTTGTACCCATGTGAGGATTCGAACCCGGGTCTTCGGCATGGCGAGCCAACGCTTTAACCACTAGGCTCCCCCACCGCCCCTGGAAAATCCATTCAAAGTTGATAGCATGAATTTCATATCACGTAAACACAACAGAAAATGTTGATGTCTACTGCTGTAGATTAGCTACATGTCCATACATATCGATTACCTTATGAATAACCTATTTGAACAGCCTGTGTTTGCCCTAGGCATACAAATTTAGGAGTAATCATGACACCCTTGTGTCATGAGAGGGAGTCAAGGACATGTTTTTGGGAGTCAAATATAAAGGTTGTCCGCATCCATGCGTAAAAATGTACTAGTCATCATGACTCTTTTTGTCAAGAGAGGGAGTCATGGACATCTGTTTGGGAGTCAGATACTCATGTTTTCTGCGTCATGGCAAACACTTAACAGCCTATCCATACTCAAAGTATGCTTGTTTTGCTGACGCAACAATCGATTGTCTGAGCCGGACAATCCTGTGACTAGGAAGAACAACAAGAACATCGATCTGCGCATCAACTTGCGCAACTTAGTTACGATGCCATGCAACAACCAAGTCAGCGAGAACTGGTTGTTCCCCTTTGTCGCCCTTGGTACTGGTAGCTGACTTCAGTCAAGTTCTAACGCTGATATGCCATGAACTGTTCCGGCAAGCAAATCAATTCAAGTCATTTTCACGAAGATTCAAATTTCGGTTTATTTAGAAAATAATCAATATCGAGAATGTTACTTTTTTCCTATTCAGAAAACATTATATACGAATACAATATTGAATACAGTTGAATACATAATGGTTTGCTAGTGCAGTGCGCAAACGCGACCGTCTTTAATTTTGCAGTTTTATACAATATTTTTTATGAGACTACACGAAAAGCTCAAGGAAAGGAAATCTAATTCAGATCAGTAATAGTCATGACAATGAATGTGAAGGGTCATGATCTAACGTCAGTCAGCATTTTGTCGAAGGATTGTCCACATATTGTCTGTGGGAGAATTCCAAAACTGAAGGATGCCGATCACATCATCGACAGAGGACGCCTTGAAGCTGGAGCGTCCAAGTCTGTAGCTGCTTGTCATGTCCTGATACACCAGAGCGTCTGACAAGCGTAAGACCAAGAGTTACCACCCCTGCACAAGATCACTATATTGTTCTTTCTCTGTATCACCAACCTGCTTCTTCTGCCACTGAGACTGCAGGGGATGTTCCTTGTTTGTGAAGGTTATAAACCAAATAGCCAGAAACCATCTTCGAGGATGGACATTACTCACACGGGTATTTATCCTTGTCGTCTGACTGAGGGCTGAATTACGATTTCTTCTCCAATACCGAGATTGTAGACAGCGTGTCTACAGACGACAATGGTGGCGGAAATGCGATGATGTTGTTGGCTCTATGCTACACACCGAGATCTGACTTCCCTCTTGATCTGGGTAATCTCTACATGGTAAACATTCTTCTGCTTCATCTTCTTTCGGTTCATGACCGATACCGGCAATACAAAACAACGCGTCACGACTTCCTCCTGAATTGAAACCTCTTGCCAATGGCCTTCTCATAGGGTATCTGTGAGATGAACGCAACAGACGTGTACATTGACAAACGTCAGAGACACCTGCACAACTGTCCAACGCTATTTAGGAGAATTTCATGAGAAAGATGCCGTAGCATTATTCAGTGACAGCAACACTGTGACAACAATTATTATGAAACATGCACCTTTTAATTAACTCATTAAAATGATATATGCTATTTGCATTTAAAACAGTATCATTTTCAAAGTTAGTCAATAATCTTCAACATAATCTTGTCTCATTCAGTGGCGTCAAAGCCCAAGTCACCATGGCTACCCAGACCCTGCCTATCTCCAGGACCATACACTCCAGTCAAAGACATTCGGGTTCTACATGCAACAAGTGAATGGCTATGGAAGTGACATCAACAACATGGTCTGGGAAATAAAATGTTTCTTGTTTCATGTAATCAGTTTAAGAACAATATTTTAACAGGAATATGAACTTTAAAACATGGGCCAACGACAGGTATGTCAGGGACAGAAATCACCGCAACTCACAAGTTGAGACATTCAGTCTTTAATTAATGTTCTTTTTGGTTGGAATTCCATTTTGCTCAAACTATACTGAACAGCAAAAGAAACGCAAGTTTCGAAATTTCATAAGCCAGACTTTCGTTACTTTTGCTGTTCAGTATATATCAAAAAGGCTCAGTGTATATCATCTTATAGGGAAGGATAACAATTTATGGATGAACAACGTATTGGTGTGATACAATATATAGAGGATACGAAACACGTTTCCGTGTGATACCATTTTTATTAAACGAGTTAATGATTTGGTACAATAAAAATGGTATTTCGGGGAAGCGAGTTTAGTATTCTGTTTATTACTCTCCAACATTAATTGATAGAAACTACCTACGAAGTGTGATGACTCTCAGGTTTCTGCGAGTCAAGCAAGGTCTAATACCATTGTGACTGAGGTATTAGCATTGTGACGTCATAACTGTAAACCATTATGACGTCATACGTCTAGCGGTATTGCACTAGTGTAATACTGACATAAAAATATTACACTGCAGTATCTTCCACTTGAGAGTAATAACATTTAGTATTACACCAACAATAAACAGTTTAGCATTAAATATATTTGACGTACAATTTCTCTTCTGTTCTTTTGGTTGGAATTCCATTTTGCGCAAACTATACCAAGAGGCACAATATTTATCGTCTCGTATTACACCACCTGCTATAAAGGCCTGCAACTTGGCCCATTCACACGTTCTGATTTAGCAGTTTAGCAATTGATGAATATATTTGACCTATTGCATGTGTTTCTGTTTTACAGGTCTGAACTGGCCCAGTTGGATAGATACGTCTCATCATCAAGGAAAATTCCCCAACAATGTTGACGCTGCAGCTGAGTTTGTGTCCCTGATGGTACAGAGTACAAAGGACTACACAGGAGGTCGCATTCCCCACATATTTGAAGTCATTAATGAACCTGATTGGGTCGAAAAGTATATTGACCAACAAACGAATATAGACTTCCACAAGGCTGTCGCCAAAAAACTGAAATCAAGATTTGGAATGAAAGTTGGTGGACCAACGTACACCACTATGGCCTTGGGAGAAGCAGACGAGAATAACTTCAGCTACTGGAAGAGGACTGCCAAGTTTCTGGACATGTCTCTTGATCACTTGGATTTTTTCTCTTTCCATTCCTACAACTATGTGCGTGTATCTGGTGGAAGTTACGCTTATTCTGGTATCAACGAAGCTCGTCTGGTCGCCTCTATTGACATGGTGGAGAATTACTCTCATCTTAAGAAAGGCAAAAATGTTCCGTTGGTTATCAGTGAGTTTGGAAGGGGAAATGTGTTCGGAGTTGCGTCGGGTTTTGAAAATGGAATGATAGACTTTCAAACCATTTATCAACCAAACGGATTCATGTTTACTTTCCTTAACCTACGGGAATTTATTGACAGAGTGATAGTGTTTCTGCTCTCAAATGAGCAATATCCGGGTCATACTTCCCTTCGGAAATCCTTGTTTACCCTGGATGGACATCCCCTTCACATGACCAAATTTTTCACCTTTTGGCAAAACTTTTATTATGATCAAAGATTTCTCCGGATCTCAAGTCAGTACGATGGTCAGGAGAGAATAGTTGCATCGCTCGCTCTAGCAAACCCTCACAACAAGGAGATGGTGGTTCTTCTCCACAATTATGGTTCAAAATGGCAGAATGTTAAATTGGACTTTCCCAACAACTGGCTGAACCCTTCTACAGGTGAAGAAACATGCGTTCTGTTCGAAAATGGCAACCCTGCTGTTCATCCCAATTACCATTTCGAAAGGTCTAAGAATCATGGCACTGTTGGTCTGCCAGGATCATCAACCTGCTTCTACAAGTTCAAAACCAACTACAACTTTAACGGAATACACACGAACAACGAGAACACTTACTACGGCAAGGACATGGTCATCCCAATCAGCAACGGCCATGCGCAGACCACCATCCATCTACCCAGCTCTGGATATCACACTGCGCATCTTAGAGTAGGAGTCAGCCGCGACAAGAATGCCAAATCAAAACCCCGTCAGGCTGTGTTCAATGGTCACACGTTGTCCTCAAGCTACATGCTGTTCGATGCTATGAAGGTTGAGGGGAAAACAAAATGGAATGTGTGGGAGTTCATGGTCCCTCAATCACAGGTCCGCACAACCAACAACGTCAGCATGACCTTTGACGGAAACGGCGGTCACGTGTCGCCCGTCGCTCTCGTTGTTGGAAAACTTCAGTAGATAAACTTCACTTTAAGAAAACTGTGTTTGTTTTTATTAAATCGTACATTAGGAATCAAATGCAAAGAGATGTTTGTAGGTTTGTTGAAGATAAATATTTATATTTCTACAGAACCACTTATTCTATATCGATCCAGGACCACTTTTAATTTGTCAATATTCAGTTATATATGTACCCTTCCTGGGTCGATACTTAGCAGCACGGAACTATAGTGAAACAACTGTCTAAATGAGATCTTTAGGATTTGAAAGTCATAGAAGGGCTCTCAGACGAAACGAACACAATCAGAACAGAACAGATAAACACGAGAAGAGAATGTTTGCCAAGTGTATTTGCTCTCTCAAATTAATGCTTAAATCATCATGGATGATAGGGACGGTGGGGTAACCTAGGGGTTAAAGTGTTCGCTCGTCTCACTGAAGACCCGGGTTCGATTCCCCACATGGGTACAATGTGTGCAGCCGATTTCTGGTGTCCGCCGCGGGACAATTGTTATTGCGGCGTAAAACCATACTCACTCACCCATTCATTCGCCTGATTGCATAAATCAACGCGTCGAGCGCTTACATGCGTATTTTGAATTGCACTTTCACGACCACAGATGAATTGTTAATTAATTTCGTGTCTGTTTCAGACGTTCGTATTTCCAATTTCGTTGAAATGAATGAATTCTGATATTCATCTGTTGCTTCTTGTAAATTCAATAAGCACGATACTTGCAACTTATAAGCGACGTATTCTCATACATTAAGTTTACAAAAATTCATACACAAACCTGTAACTAATCTGAAGGTAAACTATTTATAATAGATATCTTCACGAGCTCATGTAAAGTCGTGAGTACTTTCTTTGTATGAAAGCGTATACTTTATTTTCCAGGTGATTTGCTCCCTTTGTCGGGCTGTGAAAGTTGGGATGTGTCACGTCATATCAGATATGGTAGCCAGTTGTAAGATATACCAAACACATTTCATGACTGACCATATGCATACTCACCTGTTACTTGGCAACATTAGAATTTCCCCTTACATAGTGTGCCCGTCCTTTCATATTCTCTCGGTATTGATGATTGGACCGAAGAAGACATTCGTGTCAGGCAATACATGCCACCTCTCTCTTTTACTTCAAGTGTTTAGACTTATCACTTATAATCGGGGGTCTTGTTGTGACAACCTCTTGGTTCGTCATGACAGAATACAGTTTATTACACAATTATTCGTCTGTGTTTCCTGTTGTGCATCATGTTAAAACTCACGATGAAAACCAGTCATTCCCCAAATTCGGTAAGCAAGCCAAGGACATTAGACACAACCGAAATACATTCGTAACTACTCGTCTCTTTCCGTGACCTACTAGAAGACTCGTCATTATTGCCAAGAATCGTGGCAAACCAATCAAATCGCGCGTAGTAAAAAGCAAGTCGAAGCATGAAGATGGCTGCGCCATTGAACTTTGAAATTTTGCTAAACTATGCAAAGCACAATTTCAACATAAACTTTAAGCGAAAGGATCAGAAGCTTTCAACACTGAAACATATTTATAAAGAGAGTGACTGTATTGCTGTTTCGTCCACCTGATATAAGATACTCTATGAGCCATGTTTGGAAATTCAGAGTTATCTTTCCTTTGTAATAGTACTAGGCTAATTTCATATCCATGCCCGTTTGCGCTTAGACAGGGCCCAGTCGTAAACATGGCCACGAGAAGGGTACAAGACGCCATCCGGCTTGCCGGAATGACACGAGGAGTTACGAATGAATCGAAATATAGATATAAATTATGCACCTTTACGAAGTCAGAACTGAGAGTCAACCAGACTCGGCACTATATCACATCCACACAGACCCGGTGTGTCAGGAGAAGGCTCTTGAACAACCCACTTCATAGAGTTCTATGTGTTGTGTATTGAGAAGAACGGCAACGATGCAGGGTCCTTCTGAAACTGAACCTTTTGGTAACGCAGAGGACTGCTGTGATCGAGAGTCTTCACATGCTTCAAACCGTTCCACTCTGCAGCACTTCAGGAGAGAAGTCCGTTTATCAAGGGCTGAGGCCTAACCACCCTGACCCAGACAGGATCAGCCGAACCCTCATTGGACTGTGCAGCACGTCAGGGTAGAAGTCCGTTAATCAAGGGCTGACGCCTAACCACCCTGACCTTGACAGGATCAGCCGAACCCTCATTGGACTGTGCAGCACTTCAGGGGAGAAGTCCGTTAATCAAGGGCTGACGCCTAACCACCCTGACCTTGACAGGATTAGACGAACCCTCATTGGACTGTGCAGCACTTCAGAAGAGAAGTCCGTTCATCAAGGGCTGACGACTAACCACACTGACCCTGATTGGATCATCCGATTCCTCGTTGCTGCAGTCATACATTTAAACTGTGAGAAACAATAATGCTCCTATTGTTCTCCATCGGTTTGTATAACAGCAAGAAAATATACTACGTATCAAATGTTTAGGCGCACTAGTGTAAATGTAGCCACTTACTTCAGTCAAAGTTCCTAACTAGCTTTTGGAAAATAATCCATACTGTTTAAAGGTACTGTTTATACATGAACTAATGTATTGTAAAACAAATTCTTGACGTTGAAAAGATTATTGTCATGAGTTCAATAAATGATGAAACTAGGTGAAAATTTGCGAACTCTTAACAAAACTTTAAACCAAAGCGCAGCTGTTCACATGCACGGTATTTGCACATGCTTTTCAGCAATTTGATGCATGGTCCTCGTTCAATTACTATTCATCTGCATAACGTTTGCAGTTGGTTCTCCAAGTTAGTGGAGAAATTCATCTTTGATGTAACCATATATATATACATAACATATTGTGAGTGCTTTAAGAGAGTCTAAACCATTGATGGGTAGTACATGTTGGTAGTACATGTTGGTAGTACATGTTGGTAGTACATGTTGGTAGTACATGTTGGTAGTACATGTTGGTAGTACATGTTGGTAGTACATGTTGGTAGTACATGTTGGTAGTACATGTTGCACACGTTGCACATGACAAGAACACATTATATATATATTCCATCTTAGTATTTATAGTAGAGAAGACTGAGAATGACAATGTGGTAGAATCAATATATTTACTTGTATATACATCGGAATTCTTGTAATTTCAACTATTATTTTGTCTGTCGTTACGTTGATACCATGTTCCTAATTTGACTATTTCCTTGTTAGCTCAAGTATATAAAAGCAAACTTGAAATATTTTTTTCTGCATGATTCGTTATTAACACGTCAATTAGTTTCTCTGGTTAGTCCCACATGGGTATAATGTGTGAAGCCCATTTCTGGTGTCCCTCGCCGTGATATTGCTGGAATATTGCTAAAAGCGGCGTAAAACCAAACTCAGTCAGTCAGTCAGCCTCTCATTAGTCCGAGTTTGAATAAATCGTTATTTCGAGTTTATAATGATGGTTATTTCTATTTATTTGCCTATATATGAATACAGAAAATTATGATAAAATCCTGCAGTCCTAGCGATAAACTTGCAGTGAACACTAATGTAAATTATACCGCCTGCAATGTTTGAAGAACCGTTTGTATGTTTTAGTGGGTACCTAAAGATTGGTACCTGTGTTTCCTTGCTGCCAAGGCAGCACTCAACAAATCTGTGACACCACTTCTTATTCCATACTCTGATTACAAAGCTAGCATTAGAACTTACATCCGTGATCTGATGCAAAAGAAGTGGGACACCCAGGTAGGTATCAATAAATTACATGCAATAAAACCAACTATCGGTTACACCTACTTTGGTTGTCAGTCCAGACTTGAAGAGGTCATCATACGACGATGTCGTATTGGCCACACAAGATATACTCATGAGTACCTATTAAAAGGTGAGGATCCTCCGTTTTGTATCCCATGTCTTGCTTGACTGTGTTGAATATTCCATCACAAGGGATATCTATTTCAAATCACGAACTATTAAGGATCTTTTTAGTTATATAAGTTCTCATTTAATTAGTGCATTTTTAAAAGAATTAGATTTGTTAACTAATTTGTAAATAGATAAATATGTCTTGATTGGAAGTTTGAATTAATAACTCAGATTGTTAGTGGCTGTATCCTCAAGGGGGGTTAAAGTACTGTACTGATTGTCCTCCTGAGAGGATACGTAAATCCACAAACATCCAAAGTAAATTAAAACTCTCCGCTATTTTTAATCGTAGAATATGTGTGTTTTTATATGTATGGCTAGATTTGTCTACGTTGCTAACGGCTGAAGGGATGGTGTAAATCCAGCTAGGGTCCATGCAGGAAGCAAATGTACTGTAAGTCCCAATGGTCCCTAGTATTGTGATCTACCTTCAGTTGTTGGCAATATATAGCCTGTTTTTACCTTGTATTGTCATCTATAGTTCAACTGTTTTAGATATAATTACTAGATTTAACTTCTAATCTAGTGATTTTACTGCCCTTCGTTGACAGATTTTTACAATTTACCATTAATTATTATGTATAAAATTAATTGTTCTCGTCACGATATGGCTGAAATATTGCCGATGTGATGATAAATTTTAACTCACTCACTCACTTGTGTTTCCTGGCAACATTAGGCAACCCTGTTCAATTGGATAACTCTGACACACGTTACAATAGAGGCTGTCTTGGGCTTTAAGCCGCTATATAGCTTGAATATTAATGAGTGCGGCGTTAAACGACAAATCAAACCAACCACACCACCTGTCCGAAAGCAACCTCAGATTAAAAAATTGCATTGTTATTACCTGCATCTGGCTGGCTTCCATCGACAACCCTATCACCGATCAATATCACCAGTGGCTGAAATACATTAGCATAGCAATTATTGAGATTACGAGAGAGAGAGAGATTACGAGAGAGAGAGAGAGAGAGAGAGAGAGAGAGAGAGATTACGAGAGAGAGAGAGAGAGAGAGAGAGAGAGAGAGAGAGAGAGAGAGAGAGAGAGAGAGAGAGAGAGAGAGAGAGAGAGAGAGAGAGAGAGAGGGGTCTGGTTCTAGAGGGATAGAGAGGCGTACTATTATGCCGGAAGGTATAGAATAGACCTGCAACGAGAAATAACATTCTGTTCAGGGCACAAAGTGACAAGGAATATTATTCTGCGAAGGATATGGTTAAACGGGTAACAGAAAGAAAGAAGGCAGAGCGGAGAACGAATTGGCAGGAGGGCCTAGAGAAGAGAGGGGGAACTGGAAGAGAACGATGACGGGAGAGAGAAGGCTAGAGTGCTAGAAGAGAACGTAGAGGAATGGTAAGAGTTGGTTGGACTGAGAGATACCTATAGACTCGAGAGAGTTGGGGAGGTAAAAGTAAGGGCAATCTCGTATGAAAGAAACATGCAGATATGGAGATTAATCGGTTAAAGGAAGCAAAAGATACCAACTAGACAAAATCAGCGACATGACATGTATTAACTTTGGGATTTCTCAGTAAAGTACAAATTATGGCGCGTTGTAGGTTGAGTTCGACACTCTCGATTCGAACCCACACTCTCAGCGTCAGGCACCCAATCGCCAGCACGCAGAGTCTGCCATCTAACCCACTCAGCCATCGCGGCTATCACAAAAATGGATGTCGGACAACTGGTAGTCTGGTAGTGACATAATCAGCAATAGTGAAAGAATATGTAGGATACGGGGTATGAAAGAAGGATGAGCAAGGGGGGAAAGGTTATGGAGGTAGATCAATATGTACACATGGATGTGTTGACATAAACTCACCTTGACCATTCCCCTCTCCACGGCAGGTTGGGGGTATCCCCTTCCCATTGACCTCATGTTCAGCAACACAGACGAGGCCCAACAAAACCACAAGGAGTTGCACTCGGATCGACAGCATCGTAACAAATTCTGGAACGGTCATGTGTAAAGTTAAGGTTTAGCCAAACTCATATGCAGTGGATGTCTGTTCTGCATCTATGAATGAAAATATCATCTGCATGCATGCATTCCTGGGACAATGCTTATTCTTGAATATAGTTATCTATAGGGCTGCGCAATATAACCGGTTTATCGGTATTTACCGGTTCAGACACGATACGTATTGCGATACGCTGGTTAAAACCGGTATTTTGACTTGCATTCGGAAAACTTCGTAACACTCGGAAATCTTCGGATATTTCCTTGTTTCATTTGTGCCAAATATTTTTCACATTTTTATTTTATCATGATTAAAAGTTGTTATTAATGCTTAATCAAACATAGTGATTTTGTTGTGTTTTTGCTCTATAAATCAAGCATTAACTCGCTTATAAGTAGTTTTGTGTTTAAAAATACTTCAGGCAATATATTGCAATACATATCGCAATACATGCTTTCGCATCGCAATATATTGAAATATGAAAATTCTGTGCAATACCCACCCCTAATTATCTAAGTCGTTTCATTAGTAGCATGCCCAGTAAAAGATGGCGGAAGTCGCTGAACGCTTTAAGTTACATTCTAAACACGTTTCTGTGAGACGGTTAAGATAGATGTATCTGCCATACGTTCATGGTGTATTTCGTTTGCAGAACTATACAATCCACCCGTTTCTCTCTCGTCACAGGGGCGGTGGGGTGGCCTAGTGGTTAAAGCGTTGTATCGTCCCGCCGAAGACCCGGGTTCGAATCCCCACATGGGTACAATGTGTGAAGCCCATATATGGTGACCCCCGCCGTGATATTGCTGGTATATTGCTAAAAGCGATGTACAACTTAACTCAGTCAGTCACTCTTGTCACTGAGTTAATATCTAAGTCACTTTGTTGTGTACTTCATCTGTATTACACTTCTTGCACGGCACGATATGCCCTCTGTCTCATCAGACAATTACCATAGACACACCCAAGTCAGTTTGTCAGGGTATTTCGTGTGTGTTTAACTTCCACAACACCACCCGATATGCCCTCTGCCTCATCGTTCAATTAGTATATACACATCAAAGGCACATTATGTGTGGAGCGCAATAGTGCAGTGGTAAGGCGTCTGCCTAACACGCTGAAGATCCGGTAATACCACTCTTTAAAAATTTCTGTTTTGTGTTCCCTCTCATTTCTTAATAAGTGTACTACCCCGTCGCCGAAATACCTTAGTTGTGCTGCGACGCTAATTAAAGCAAATAACAACAACAACCTGTGAAGCAAATATATCGTTTATCTACTGTATACACATCCAAGTCACGCGCAATAGTGCAGTGGTATGGCGTCTGCCTATCACGCTGAAGGCCCGGGTTCGATCCCCGGTGGAGGCACCTTGGTTCGGGTCACGAGGTGGGCACATTTGTGTAGTATCCTTGGACAAGATACTAAGATCACATTGTCTCAGTTTACCTAGCTGTCGAATGGGTACCCGGGAGAATGTGCTGGCAATGTGTGTGTATAGTTAATTGCGCCTAACAGGCAGCATGGCTGTATGATCCCCAGGGAGTTGAAGAAAGTATCGGAAAGTACGATGGTGTCCAATGATCGGGAATAGTACTGTACGTAGCGCCGTGGGCAGGTAATGTTGCTGGATATGAGCGCAACATAAGGGGACTAATACTATTACTATGTGAGAAGTTGACGGGACACATCAGTTAATATCAATGGTGTTAGACTGTACATAAATGCCTCATCATCTCTGTCATGTCAAACATCGGTTGAACATTGCTCAGATTTACCAGCAAGGCTGTTGAAAATAGAAAGATGCATACATACCTTTTCAGCAACACGGATGGAACTGCCCTATGGTAGTTTCTAGTACCATTTATAGAGACCTGTCCCTCATGACGTGTCGTTTCACCAGACCGTACAGCCGTTGTAAGATCTTTAACTTGTCTTGGCAGTGTAAGTTATTGAGTAAATGACATTTTTACATTCAAATTTGCATTTCCTTAGCATAATCGAAAATAATTTATTCCAGTGCTATCAGTACTTAGCATTTCCAGTAACAGTATTTATAAATATTGTGATTTTAGAAAATATGTTTGTATTTCTTTGGTCAACGCCGCATACAGCAATAGTCCAGTAATGGGACTGAGATCATGAACATCGATTGGGATACGGAATGCATGCATCAACCACGTAAGCAAGACTGTCTACAAGATTCTGTTAGCTGCCCCTGACGCTCGGTAATCCGACACTTGTGGTTGCAGAGAAATATGTCGGATTAACGAAAATGTCGGATTAATGAAAATGTCGGATTAATGAAAATGTATTAATGTGTGAAAATATCAATGTTTACTAAATGTCATGATCGTCATACTGTTGCATGCATATCAGAAATGGTAGATCTAGTTATCTTCATCGTATGTAAAAATATTCACAGAAATAAGAAATACTAACAATACATACTTGTTTTCATTTATTAACATTCATAGATGGCATAACATACATATATAATCACATAAGCGAACAGTTTCATATCTATTTCATGACCACATTGGCACAAAACTCACGTTTGTTTTTTACCGCATATCAGCTGCCATTATGACCCGGATGTTGAATATGTTACAGTTTCCATACAACTAATTCCATAATAACATGTGGACGTCTAATGTACAATCAGGCGTGTATCATAACATATATAATTTATAACTTGTTAATGACTTTGATGGTCATTAACATCAAACACGTCTAAGTGGTGTGTCAGAAATGTTTGCAAAGTGTTCAACGATGTTTTGGCCTCAGATAGCTTGAAGCATTGGGAATCAGTCGTAGAGACGCTCAACCACTAAGCAGACTGCTTCAGGATGTCAGATACGGTTGATCGTCCAATCTTCACATCAAACTTCTGCTCAGCAAAAGTGATGACTTCTTGTTGTGCTGTCTGGGGTTTGTCTTTCTTCAAAAGGAGATTTCTTTCTTGATCAATGGCGTGACTTCTACAAGGGGTCGCTTAGCAGCTGGTGTACTCGTGACAGACATCTTGTGATGAAAACTCATGTCGGTTGTAAACATTTTATACAGCTCGCTCTACTGTTATTTCTTGATTAAATCGCCTCAATTAATTATCCTGTGTTCCTAATTAACAAGTGTGATGTTCACTGACGTGGGTGTTAAGCAGCCAGTAAGGCACGCGCTAATGTGATGTTTCATGTGTGATGTTTGTATAACGGTCGGATCATCCGACCGGCTGTGTTGATTGTCGGATTAACGAATGTTTTACAATGTATTTACAATGATCGGTTGCTAGATTGGTGTGTCGGAGTCGGAATGCGAGAATGTCGGATTAACGAGAGTAATTATCACTGTTTTAAATGGTTCCCTAATTTTTTGTCGGATTAACGTGATTGTCGGATTAATGAGTGTCGGATTAACGAGAGCTGACTGTATATCGTTCACATACTCCTGTATATTCCGTTGAACGCCTTCTTGGTCATGTCGTCCAAACCGAAACACCATCTTGTTTGTGAGGTGATATGTCTTAAATACTGTTCGCATATTCCCGTTCTGGTGTATGACGTCCCAACTTTTAGTTCTAGCAAGATGTGTGATGGAAAATATTTCCTCAATTCAGTTCGCATACTCCTGCATATTCCGTTGGACACGTTCTTCCACATGGCGTGTCAATCACCACGTCCAGTTTTGTGAACTCGACACATATTTTAAGTGAAGCTCACATGTACGTCGTGTTGCTTGATGATTTTGTCACACCGTACCCATAGACAGATACAAGATGATTGTGTCAGACACAAGATGATTGTGACAGACACAAGATGATTGTGTCAGACACAAGATGATTGCCTGTTGCATTTATTGTACTTGGACTAAGTTGAATATTGTCAATTTTGTTTAACTTCTTTCAGAGGCATTTTAAAACCTGTATAGATGAAGGAAAACCAAGATCTATGGTTAGTCAACTTCTTTATTGCAATGAGTGCGACGTTTGGGTGTAGGTACTAACACCGTTATCAACCAAGTTCTATGGATAGTCAACTTCTTTATTGCAATGTAGGTACTAACACCGTTATCAAGCAAGTGATAACGGTTAGTACCTACATTGCAATAAAGAAGTTGTCTATCCATAGAACTTGGTTTTCCTTATTATTTGTTCTATATAATAAATAACCCATCCATTGTAATGTCAAGGTTGTTCAACTTTGTTCCCTCAAATAGATAACACTCATTAACCAGCTGGAATGTCAGTAAAATTAAGATTATATTTGAAATGCGTTATGAGGTTTTGCTTTGAAGTAAAGCTTATTTTGAGAATTTATTCAACAGTAAATCCTCACCATAGGTAAACGCCTAAATAAACTCTCGAAGAGCAAATTAAGGAATAGTTGAAGAACATGAATATGACACCGCTTTAAGGAGTTTTGTTCAGAAACATACAGTCAGTTGAGGTGGGGTGAGGTGAAATTGGGTTTTACGTCGTGATCGAGAATATTTCGCTCATATTACGACGTGCATGCGTGTGTATGTGTATGTGCGGCTGCTTGTACTAGCCCAGACTGAAGCTGGTTTTATAGTGCTAGTCCACTGAGATACCATGCCGCAGTGAAGCATGAATACCCCACTCAGACACATTATACTGACTCCGAGCCGACCAGTCCTTGTTGTACCCATTAAGGCCGAGCGCCAGGCAGGTACCAACAAGTACCATATTTTAACGTCTTTTGGTATGACGCGGTCGGGGATCGAACCCGCGACCTTCCGCTCTCCGGGCGGACGCTCTAACCACTACACCACGGAGGCGTTGTCCCAGTCAGTTGAAGCTGAATGTGAGATCATATTGGACCTACCCATGGAGAGCAGCGGGCTATCTGCTCATTTGTGGTGTTTACGAAGAGGCTTCTTCACAGATCAGGTAGTCTGACATTTATAGCATAACATATCACTGTACACCGAGTACATGACTATAGTATCAGTTCCATATATAAAATCAGATTATGTTTGCTTGTGGTCTTCAGCGACCCATGCTTGTCAAAAGAGGCGACTAATGGGGTCTGGCGGTCAGGCTTGGTTGACACATGTGATCGGTTCCCAATTGCGCAGATCGATGCTCATGCTGTTGATCACTGGGTTGTCTGTTCCAGACTCGATTATTTACAGACTGCTGCCATATAGCTGGAATATTGCTGAGTGCGGCGTAAAACTAAACTCACTCACTCACTCATGAGAGTGCGGCGTGGAACAGCAAACACTAAAACACACCCACGCCGTAATATTGCTAAAATGTTCATAAAACCATACTCACTCACCCACCAGCTCCCTGTGACTCCATGTCCATATTACCTTTTATGAGACACTCACTGATATGATGCATGTAATATTGACCATGATACCCGTATCGAACATGTCACTATAGAATAACATTACTGGAATATTGCTAAAAGCGGCATAAACCTATACTCACCCACTCACACACCCGTCCACTCACACACTCACTTACTCACTCTGCAATATAATATCTATAGAGGACGATACAAAATAGAACCAGGCTATAGATCGCGAACAACTGATGGTAAATCACCATACTAGGGACCATGGGGACTTACAGTACCTTTGCTACCTGCATGGACCCTAGTTGGATTTACACCATCCTTTCAGCCGCTGGCGAGTGAAGGAAAAGTTTAGCCAAATTTTAAAAGAACAAAATTACTACGTTTAAAAATCCGGTAAGCACCCGTGGGAAGTCAGCTTATAATAGTGTTTGTGTACAGATTAACAACGAGAACTTCATTCAGGAGCATAAACAAGATTGTTTGATGAACAAAGGTGATAATTCATTGTATTTACTTCGGTATCATCAGCATCGACGTTCGCAATTGAGATACGATGACATGTGTCAACCAAGTCAGCGAGCCTGACCACCCGATCCCACTTTACTTGTATATCAAGGACGGTGGGGGTAGCCTAGTAGTTAAAGCGTTCGCTCATTACGCCGAAGACCTGGGTTCGATTTCCCCCATGTGTTATGGTGTCCCCCGCCGTGACATTGCTGGAATATTGCTAAATGCGGTGTAAAACTAAACTCACTCACTCCTGTATCGGCAATCACTCGAAAAACCTACACTTTAACATACTCTGAAATTTTCTTTTATCTACTTTATTAACGAATCAAACAAAACTTTCAAAAACCAAAAACTGTTCCAGTTAGAATTACCCGATGACATTTAAAGATTTGAACGCCTTTTACCAAGTGCACAACTCTCTATCATATTCAGAAGTCAAAATAGAGTTACTTCCCTTGGAACATTCCTCGATCATGGTTTCGCCTTCATAGCGAGAGGAACGCAGTAATGTCCTCCCTATTTCAGCTGATGTGAGTATGGCCTGGTGAATGTTTCAGAAATGATAAAGTAGTAATAGACGTAACACAAGCTATAGTCCTCAAACATATGTGTGAGTGAATCCTTTCCTCGATGCAGCGCTGTTCGTGAATTCATATTTACGACTGAGCAGTTGGCGAAAGTGTTCATAAAATCTTCCGATTTCGAAATATGCGCATTTAGCCTATTGCGCATCAATATGTGATCATGTTTTTCAACTGAAGAAAGATCACTTCAACGTTCAGTGAAAGACAGATTACTTAATGCACTATGTTTTGAAACTTACCTTTCCCCGTTAGGCTATTGAAACCTTGACATCCTCAGTGAGATTATCTTGTCAAGCGGATTCTTCGCAAAGGGGGACGGTGGGTAGTCTGGTGGTTCAGGCGTTCACTCTTCACGACGAAGGACCGGGTTCGATTCCCCACATGGGTACAATGTGTGAAGCCCATTTCTGGTGTCCCCCGCCCTCGATATTGTTGGAATATTGCTTAAAGCGGCGTAAAACTATACCCATTCACTCTTCTCTGGGGCGGTGGGGTAGCCTAACGGTAAAAACGTCCGCTCGTCACGCTGAAAACCCGGGTTCGATTCCCCACATGGGTACAATGTGTGAAGACCAGTTTGTTTCGAGAAATCGGGGCCTGGTGTCAACCGCCGTGACATTGCTGGAATATTGCTTAAAGCGGCGTAAAACTATACTCATTCACTCACTCTTCTCTAAATATCTTGTGATATCACACACACACACACACACACACACACACACACACACACACACACACACACACACACACACAAACACAAACACACACACACACACACACACACACACACACACACACACACACACACCAGTTGGATATTGTACATTGGGGTGAAATTTGACCATTGGCGCTGTTGTTAGTTCACATGCACTTTAAAAAGTTTGAAGCATCCGAAACTTGAATAGCTCTAACCTGCTTCCCCCCAAAAAACTGATTTGCCATTTACCCTCCCCACCCCAGTTAAGGATCAGAGTTGTATTCGTCGATGTTCATCAGCTGTTGGAGATTGTGCGTCACGTGAGCGAGTGCCATCACGACGCAGGATATAATGGCAGCTCTGTAACTCTCCTCTCGTTTGACAACGTAATCACGCGATATACTGACTTTTATCGATAAAGATCAACAGCGCTAGCTGACATAGCAGCAATGTGCGAAGTAGCCACTGGCCCGCTAGTCCGTGTCTAGTAAAAATCCAGTCGGGCTAGTAAATGTCCACAGTGAATTGTCATGGGGTCATTTTGTAAAATCTCTCCGACTTGTTAAGTTATAATACACTTTTAAGTCATACATGATTATGGCCTGATAAAATTGTTCATCATATCAGCAGCTTAATGATGAAAAATGTGTCTACATTCAAACTTCCGGGCTAGTGAATTATTTTGTGGACTAGTAATTTTCAGGCATAGATGGCCCAACTGTCTCTTACGACAAGCATCAGGAAAGTGCTGAAACTGGTATCTGTGATGTTTTGAAATTTAGGAAAAGTCTTCTTTTCCAAGGTAACGCTGCTGTTTCCAAATGTAGGTTATCTCTCTCTCTCTGTGTGTGTGTGTGTGTGTGTGTGTGTGTGTGTGTGTGTGTGTGTGTGTGTGTGTGTGTGTGTGTGTGTGTGTGTGTGAGTGAGTGAGAGACAGTGTGTCTGTGTATATTGATGAATGGGTGTTGATGATTATCGTTTTCCATTCTCCAGATTCCAAGCATGAGTTCTGATGAAGAGGATTTACCTCCCCCGCGGAACTTCCTCTCACTCCGATCCATGATAAAGAGAGGACAAGAAGAGGAAGCGTTAACGTATATGACAGACCACAACTTAACAGCGGACTCTTTTGCGCGGAGGGTGAAATCCGGCGAGCGGAATGATATATTTTGTCCAGTTTGCACAGCCGCTCAATCCGGACGACTCAACATAATGAAGACTTTAATTTCAATGGGATTTTCCTTTCAGAGTGCAAGTCCAACAGATCTTGTGTTACACATGGCGCCTGTACACTTGGCCTCATACGGCGGCCATCTTGCTGTTGTGAAATCCCTTATAGAAGAGTATGGAGTTGACGTCAATACTCGAGACGGGTACGACAACACCCCTGTCTACTGGGCCATCAATTCGCTGGACGCTAACCTTGACCTTGTCAAGTATCTCATAGGTGCTGGGGCGCCAGTAAATATGAAAAATGAGATTGATAAATCATCCTTGCTCCATACCAGTGTGAAATATGGAAATACGGACGTCTGTACTTATCTGTTGGCTCAAGGAGCTGACGTCACAGCACGTGATCACAACGGATGCACACCTCTGCACATAGCCTCTGTGTGGGGTGACGAGAGTTCAGCACGTGCATTGCTAGAAGCAGGAGCTGATGTGCAAGCGCGTAACAAATCTCGCGAGACCCCGATTTTAGTCACAGCGAAACACGGGATTTGGCCGCTGATGAAAATGTTGTATTCGCGCGGTGCCGATCCAAATGATAACGACACGGATGGGAACACAGTTCTTCATTATGCAGTTGTCAAACAGTCATACGAAACTGTTTATTACTTAACCGTACATCTTAATGTTGAATTCAACGTGGAAAGTGTGAAAAACGAAACACCATTTTGGTCTGCTGTGACGTCAGGCAATTTGGACATCGTTAGATTGTTAGTGGACTCCGGCCATAAGTCATACCTGCCCACTGGCGAGGATGGTGGCCTTGTGTTCTCTGTTGCTCACTTGGACCGTGGAAGCAAGGAGTCGTTGATGTCGTACGTAAAGGCGGCTGTGACAAACCCGCAGTCGCTGCAGGATCTGTGTACGTTCAGAGTTAGGCGATCCCTAGGGCTCCAGGTAGGCACAGCTGTTGAATCTCTGCCACTGCCTGGTATTGTTAGAGACGTTGTCAGACTGTGTCATATTTCCGACACTGTTTGAACCGTATCCCAGACACTCCTTGAACTTTGTTGAAAAATGACCGTATCCATGACACCCACCCACCAATATTCCAGCACAGTGCGGATACCCGACATCCTGAACCTTATTCCCTACAGTTTGTGAGCTGCATTACCTATACTGTGTGACCCGTACCCCCAACACTGTCTGTGGCGTGTTTCCGACACTGTGCGGAGTATCACAGACAGTTGTCACCCCGGAACTGTGTGACCCGTACCCCGAACTCTCTCTGTGGCGTGTTTCTGACACTGTGCGCAGTATCACAGGCAGTTGTCAGCCCGGTACTGTGTGACCCTTACCCCGAACACTGTCTGTGGCGTGTTTCCGACACTGTGCGCAATATCATAGACAGTTGTCACATCGGTACTGTGTGACCCTTATCCCGAACACTGTCTGTGGCGTGTTTCCGACACTGTGCGCAGTATCACAGACAGTTGTCAGCCCGGTACTGTGTGAACAGTATCCCCGACACTGTCTGTGGCGTGTTTCTGACACTGTGCGCAGTATCACAGACAGTTGTCAGCCCGGTACTCTGTGAACAGTATCCACAAACACTGCCTGTGGCGTGTTTCCGACAGTGTGAACAGTATCACAGACAGTTGTCTCCCCGGTACTGTGTGAACAGTATCCACGACACTGTCTGTGGCGTGTTTCCGACACTGTGAACAGTATCATAGACAGTTGTCACCCCGGTGCTGTGTGAACAGTATCCCCGACACTGTCTGTGGCGTGTTTCTGACACTGTGCGCAGTATCACAGACAGTCTTAGTTGTCATCCCGGTACTGTGTGAACAGTATCCCCGAACACTGTCTGTGGCGTGTTTCCGACACTGTGTGCAGTGTCACAGACAGTTGTCACCCCGGTACTGTGTGAACAGTATCCCCGACACTGTCTGTGGCTTGTTTCCGACACTGTGCGCAGTATCGCTGTCAGTTGTCAGCCTAGTACTGTGTGACCCGTACCCCCGACACTGTCTGTGGCGTGTTTCCGACACTGTGAGCAGTATCACAGACAGTTGTCACCCAGGTACTGTGTGAACAGTATCCCCGAACACTGTCTGTGGCGTGTTTCCGACACTGTGCACAGTATCACAGACAGTTGTCACCCCGGTACTGTGTGAACAGTATCCCCGAACACTGTCTGTGGCGTGTTTCCGACACTGTGAACAGTATCACAGACATTTGTCACCCCGGTACTGTGTGAACAGTATCCCCGAACACTGTCTGTGGCGTGTTTCCGACACTGTGCACAGTATCTCAGACAGTTGTCAGCCCGGTACTGTGTGAACAGTATCCCCAAACACTGTCTGTGGCGTGTTTCCGACAGTGTGCACAGTATCACAGACAGTTTTAGTTGTCACCCTAGTACTGTGTGAACAGTATCCCTGACACTGTCTGTGGCGTGTTTCCGACAGTGTGTGCAGTATCACAGACAGTCTTAGTTGTCACCCTAGTACTGTGTGAACAGTATCCCTGACACTGTCTGTGGCGTGTTTCCGACAGTGTGCGCAGTATCACAGACAGTTGTCACCCCGGTACTGTGTGAACAGTATCCCCGACACTGTCTGTGGCGTGTTTCCGACACTGTGCTCAGTATCATAGACAGTTGTCACCCCGGTACTGTGTGAACAGTATCCCCGACACTGTCTGTGGCTTGTTTCCGACACTGTGCGCAGTATCGCTGTCAGTTGTCAGCCTAGTACTGTGTGACCCGTACCCCCGACACTGTCTGTGGCGTGTTTCCGACACTGTGAGCAGTATCACAGACAGTTGTCACCCAGGTACTGTGTGAACAGTATCCCCGAACACTGTCTGTGGCGTGTTTCCGACACTGTGCACAGTATCACAGACAGTTGTCACCCCGGTACTGTGTGAACAGTATCCCCGAACACTGTCTGTGGCGTGTTTCCGACACTGTGAACAGTATCACAGACATTTGTCACCCCGGTACTGTGTGAACAGTATCCCCGAACACTGTCTGTGGCGTGTTTCCGACACTGTGCACAGTATCTCAGACAGTTGTCAGCCCGGTACTGTGTGAACAGTATCCCCAAACACTGTCTGTGGCGTGTTTCCGACAGTGTGCGCAGTATCACAGACAGTTTTAGTTGTCACCCTAGTACTGTGTGAACAGTATCCCTGACACTGTCTGTGGCGTGTTTCCGACAGTGTGTGCAGTATCACAGACAGTCTTAGTTGTCACCCTAGTACTGTGTGAACAGTATCCCTGACACTGTCTGTGGCGTGTTTCCGACAGTGTGCGCAGTATCACAGACAGTTGTCACCCCGGTACTGTGTGAACAGTATCCCCGACACTGTCTGTGGCGTGTTTCCGACACTGTGCTCAGTATCACAGACAGTTGTCACCCCAGTACTGTGTGGACAGTATCCCCGACACTGTCTGTGGCGAGTTTCCGACACTGTGCACAGTATCACAGACAGTTGTCACCCCGATACTGTGTAAACAGTATCCCCGACACTGTCTGTGGCTTGTTTCCGACACTGTGCGCAGTATCGCTGTCAGTTGTCAGCCTAGTACTGTGTGACCCGTACCCCCGACACTGTCTGTGGCGTGTTTCCGACACTGTGAGCAGTATCACAGACAGTTGTCACCCCGGTACTGTGTGTACAGTATCCCCGAACACTGTCTGTGGCGTGTTTCCGACACTGTGAACAGTATCACAGACATTTGTCACCCCGGTACTGTGTGAACAGTATCCCCGAACACTGTCTGTGGCGTGTTTCCGACACTGTGCACAGTATCTCAGACAGTTGTCACCCCGGTACTGTGTGAACAGTATCCCCAAACACTGTCTGTGGCGTGTTTCCGACAGTGTGCGCAGTATCACAGACAGTCTTAGTTGTCACCCTAGTACTGTGTGAACAGTATCCCTGACACTGTCTGTGGCGTGTTTCCGACAGTGTGCGCAGTATCACAGACAGTCTTAGTTGTCACCCCGGTACTGTGTGAACAGTATCCCTGACACTGTCTGTGGCGTGTTTCCGACAGTGTGCGCAGTATCACAGACAGTTGTCACCCCGGTACTGTGTGAACAGTATCCCCGACACTGTCTGTGGCGTGTTTCCGACACTGTGCACAGTATCACAGACAGTCTTAGTTGTCACCCCAGTACTGTGTGGACAGTATCCCCGACACTGTCTGTGGCGAGTTTCCGACACTGTGCACAGTATCACAGACAGTTGTCACCCCGATACTGTGTAAACAGTATCCCCGACACTGTTTGTGGCGTGTTTCCGACACTGTGAACAATATCACAGACAGTTGTCAACCCGGTACTGTGTGAACAGTTTCCCCGACACTGTCTGTGGCGTGTTTCTGACACTGTGAGCAGTATCACAGACAGTTGTCAGCCCGGTACTGTGTGAACAGTATCCCCGACACTGTCTGTGGCGTGTTTCCGACACTGTGCGCAGTATCACAGACAGTTGTCACCCCGGTACTGTGTGAACAGTATCCCCGAACACTGTCTGTGGCGTGTTTCCGACAGTGTGCGCAGTATCACAGACAGTCTTAGTTGTCACCCCGGTACTGTGTGAACAGTATCCCTGACACTGTCTGTGGCGTGTTTCCGACAGTGTGCGCAGTATCACAGACAGTCTTAGTTGTCACCCCGGTACTGTGTGAACAGTATCCCTGACACTGTCTGTGACGTGTTTCCGACACTGTGCACAGTATCACAGACAGTTGTCACCCCGGTACTGTGTGAACAGTATCCCCGAACACTGTCTGTGGCGTGTTTCCGACACTGTGAACAGTATCACAGACATTTGTCACCCCGGTACTGTGTGAACAGTATCCCCGAACACTGTCTGTGGCGTGTTTCCGACACTGTGCACAGTATCTCAGACAGTTGTCAGCCCGGTACTGTGTGAACAGTATCCCCAAACACTGTCTGTGGCGTGTTTCCGACAGTGTGCGCAGTATCACAGACAGTTTTAGTTGTCACCCTAGTACTGTGTGAACAGTATCCCTGACACTGTCTGTGGCGTGTTTCCGACAGTGTGTGCAGTATCACAGACAGTCTTAGTTGTCACCCTAGTACTGTGTGAACAGTATCCCTGACACTGTCTGTGGCGTGTTTCCGACAGTGTGCGCAGTATCACAGACAGTTGTCACCCCGGTACTGTGTGAACAGTATCCCCGACACTGTCTGTGGCGTGTTTCCGACAGTGTGCGCAGTATCACAGACAGTTGTCACCCCGGTACTGTGTGAACAGTATCCCCGACACTGTCTGTGGCGTGTTTCCAACACTGTGCACAGTATCACAGACAGTCTTAGTTGTCACCCCAGTACTGTGTGGACAGTATCCCCGACACTGTCTGTGGCGAGTTTCCGACACTGTGCACAGTATCACAGACAGTTGTCACCCCGATACTGTGTAAACAGTATCCCCGACACTGTTTGTGGCGTGTTTCCGACACTGTGAACAATATCACAGACAGTTGTCAACCCGGTACTGTGTGAACAGTTTCCCCGACACTGTCTGTGGCGTGTTTCTGACACTGTGAGCAGTATCACAGACAGTTGTCAGCCCGGTACTGTGTGAACAGTATCCCCGACACTGTCTGTTGCGTGTTTCCGACACTGTGCGCAGTATCACAGACAGTTGTCACCCCGGTACTGTGTGAACAGTATCCCCGACACTGTCTGAGTCACAAGAATTTTGGGTGGATCCATGCTCAGTGCCTCAGTCAGTGGACTGTGTTGTCCAGATTCCAATATTTACAGATTGCCGCCAATGGCTGAAACATTGTAGAGCACGTCGATACAAACAAACACACACTAACCAACAAGTAAAAAATCACTAACAAACAATCAAACGCATGCTGTTGGAGCCAATGTTTTTTATTTATAATATGTACACTGTCAAAGGCAATGCGGTCTATTTTGGTCATGCTATTTGTGGCAGAACTGTTTGTATATGGTTTGTACTGCTGCGATTTTGTTGGTTTATAGCGGGAATATTGCTGAGTGCGGCATAAAACTAAACTCTCTCACTTTGTTGCTTTACATTGTGTTTACACAGCTTTGTTGATCGAGTATATGATGAGGAGATGTCGAACAAACCAAACAATAAACGTTATCCAATAAATGCGAGAGATTGAGTGTTTAAATGCTTCAAAACAAAACCACCCAATTAGATGTGCCTGCAGATGGTAATACTTTCACGGCATATTCACATTTACACCTTGTTGTTCACTACAGGCAACGACCTTGTGTTGGTGGAGTTTACTCAGTCCGTGAACCATCCCTGCATTTTAAGTGTGTCGTTAAGCTTGTCTTAATCCTAATGGCTGTTCACACACGTATACCACTGAAACCCAGGTCTCTTGACTGTGTTGACTGATATAACGCTAAACAAACCGAAACATGAGTCTCACGTCCTCGATAGTCTCCCGGGTATACGTTCCGATAAATCTCCACTATACCCTGGATGCATCTATGGCTCCGCCCGATAATTTTATTACCTCCCTTTGCTGGCTCCGCATTCTCACAGTAGCCAATCAGATTAGCCGCCGTTACAACCGATCTTTCCAGTGTCAACAAGAAGGTTTGTTCGCAGTGCGACTCAATAATTGGGGGAAATCATGCAGACAAATCGACAGGTCTGAAACCTTAAACAAAATATGTGCAAGAACTCCTTCCACCTCTTTCAGAGTTACTCTGCAACAATTGTGTTGCCAAGTATAATCGTTGGATAAAAGAAGCGAAAAGTTGTGATTGGTACGCGCAACTTCCCAGCGTAGACACCTGATAGGCTAAAAAGCCAGCCAAGGGAGGTAATAAAATCATCGGGCCGAGCCGTAGATGCAAGGATATAGTGGACAAAATAACACGACAAAATCCCGACTGAAACTTGGCAAAACTGTGTCAACAAGGTAGCTAACGTCATTGAACAAGGTTACTGATCTCGGGATGGCTTACAACAGGCAACTGTGGCACCACTTGTCATCCCTTTAAGTCGTGACTATGACACTACGACAGACGAGGAACCGACAGGTCTCCCGGAATAGATTTTGAGATGTCCCCCGCCATGACTGGCTGTTCCGTTTCTGCGGTTTCACCCCGCCGCGACAGATAAC
The DNA here is from genome assembly GCF_003918875.1 of Haliotis rubra. NCBI lineage: Eukaryota > Metazoa > Mollusca > Gastropoda > Lepetellida > Haliotidae > Haliotis > Haliotis rubra. Next base: position 79,881 of record NW_025767346.1, on the reverse strand, counting down.
AACTTTTGCGTTTCCAATGATGATAGTTTCTTAAACAACTTTTTTGGTGGAGTCCGGAAAATTTTCAAATATAAGAAAGCTGTTGGGTATTAGTAAATGATAAACATGTGTACTGTTTATATTTATGTGGCAATTTTGTACAATGATAAAATTTGCAATTCATCGGTCTGTTTCTGACTTAAACGGACTGTAAGTTGCGCAATAGGACGGAACCCAGTCAGCAGGAAACAAGACTGTTGCGTAATCAATGTTTTGACCCAATCAATGTTTTGACTCTGTTCACCAAGGTCTAACGCTTAGGTGAAACCTTTATGTCAAACGACGCTGTTCTTAAAGGTATAACGCCAAGGTGAAACCCCTGAGGTCAAACGACCCTGTTCACAAAGGTATAACGCCCAGGTGAAACCCCTGAGGTCAAACGACCCTGTTCACAAAGGTATAACGCCCAGGTGAAAACTCTGAGGTCAATCGACTATGCTCATAAACGTTTGCCAGTTGGGTGAAGACCTTGGTCAATGGGCGTACAGTGGTTGAAGCACTAGTTTAAACGCTGTCCCCAAGGGTATATCATTTGGGTAAAACTGTTACGACATTCAAACCGATTTACGACAATCCGACCAGGTTTACGACTTAGAGTGAGCTCCCTTGGTTTTTGTGTGTGAGTAACTACGTGCGATTCACTGTGTGTTTTGAGATCAGATTTCCGTCCGTCCGTCCGTCACGGTGTTTTTTACGGACTCTTCCGCCATGTAATGAGTTCTGTATTAATTAGTGAATAAACATCGTGTTATCAGAGAATTTCCGTTTGATTGTTGATTATGGATCAGCTACAGAAACCATTAGGTCAAACAACGTTTTTCACAAACGTGCACCAACTCAGTGAAACCAGTCAGGCCAAATGGCGCTCACAAACGTGTACCACCTGAGTGAAACCAACAGGTCAAACGTGTACCAACTTGAAACCAGAACCAGAAGTCAAATGAAGTTTGAAATATATTGGGTACACCTACATATTATAGACATGGTGTACATTGTAACCTGATCTGAGGGGGCGGTGGGGAAGCCTATAGTGGTTAAAGCGTTCGTTCGTCACGCGGAAGGCCCGGGTTCGATTCCCCACGTGGGTACAATGTGTGAAGCTCATTTCTGGTGTTCCCTCGCAATTAACGGGATCGGGTGGTCAGGCTCGCTGACCTGTTTCATATATGTCATCGTATCCCAGTTGCGTAGATTGATGCTCATGCTATTGATCACATGATTGTCTGGTATAAACTCTATTATTTTCAAACCGTCATATAGCTGGAATGTTGCTGAGTGCTGTGTTATACAACAAACAAGCAAACAAACGTAAGATCGACCAACTGTTTGATATCCGTCATATAGTCGTACTATTTCTGTGCGAGGCGGGGCGATGGGGTAGCCTAGTGGTTAAAGCCTTCGTTCGTCACGCGGAAGGCCCGGGTTCGATTCCCGACGTGGGTACAATGTGTGAAGCTCATTTCTGGTGTTCCCTCGCCATGATATTGCTGGAATATTGCTAAAAGCGGCGTAAAACTAAATCTCACTCACTCATTCACTCAATGTAACCTGATATGAAACCCCAGTGCTTTGATGATCTCTCAGGTGATGGCCGGGGATTGGACCGGGGACAGATGATATTGATAGAGTATTGAAGCTCATTCTGAAATGCTGCAAGAGTATTGTTTTGGGTCGTGTCTTATCGCGCAATACTTTAAGAAAGTATGCTTGTCCTGTTTATCGGGTGCTCCTTTTAATTTCATTCGGTAAATGCGATTTACTCCAGTATATAGATTACTAGTATAAATCTCTTCTCTCTGTTTTGTTGGGTGAATAAGTATTTAAAATGCTATGTTGATTTTTGATTGATTGTTTTCCGTTTAACGCCGCACTCAGCAATATTCCAGCTATATGGCGGAGGTCTTTAATGAATTGAGTCTGGAACTGACAATCCAGTCATCAACAGCATGAGCATCGATCTGTGCAATTGGGAACCGATGACATATGTCAACCAAGTCAGTGAGCCTGACCACCCGATCCTGTTAGCCGCCTATTACGACAAGCATGGGTTACTGAAGATCAATTCTAACCCAGATCTTTTCGGGTTAATATCATGAAGGCACATGGCTTATCAATATTACAGGATTTGCAAACGCTTTTTTAATGGGGGCAAGATCATTACCATTTCAAAATCTAAGCTAAAACGGATGGTCAATTTTCATTTGTTTGCCTGTAGTGAGGATGAACTATGTGAAATTATTATCATTCTGCCGTTAAAATATGGTACTTGTTGGTCCCTGCCTGACACTCGGAATTAATGGGTAAAACAAGGACTGCTCGGCTCGGAGTCGGTGTAATGTGTCTGAGTGGGGTATTCATATTTAACAGCGGCATGGTATCTCAATAAGTCTGGGCTAGTACCAGCAGACACACATGCACACGCATGCACGTCGTCATATGAGGGAATTATTCTTAATCTCGTCCTCCACCGAGTCAGGGGCGCAACCCACGGCAAACAGGTTGTCCAGTTTAGTTGCCTTTAACGACCAGCAATGAGGTACCGAAGACCTATTCAAGGGAATATTTGGGCATTAACTCATCGTTCGAATCGCGTTTGATCCCGTGACAACACGTACAGCTGATGCAGGGCCTCGTGACAATGTGCACCATCAGTGTAGGACACATTGTCTTTCTATGCACCATCAATTACAGTTCCCATGACAACACTTACTGTAAAAGTTACGTTTAAATATGCTATTCGCACTTTGCTAAGGATCAAATCATGGATTCAACAGAAAACTAGTATGTGGGGTCAAAGCTTATTGTAAGCATGGATCCTAGGTTTCAGTACGTCATTGCATCTTTTGGATCCCATACCTGCTATTGACATGTGTTGTTTATTTGTCAATGACTCGTTCCATGATTTGCAAAATGGTTGATTTGTGCCATGAAAACCATTTTTATGGTTACTCATGTATCTAGTGTATAAGGTTAGCTTAAAGTGGCTGTTTGCCTAAAGAGGGATTACCATATTATTATTTACCCAGTTGTAAATGGATACAATTTCAAATTATAAATCTACGTTTAAGTAAAGTTGTGAATTTTTGTGATCTTTAGCAAAGTGTGAGTAGTATATATCCCTCCATGGCTGTCACAGTGACAATATTTACTGACATGGACTTTAATAAAGACACTGGACTTTGACACTTGGATTGTCAGACATGTTAGAAAAGTAGCAAAATGTGGTCATTTTCTTATAACCTTATGATTAATTCTTTGAATATGTATGTTCGGTGTCTATATTTCATGTGAAATCCGTGAAGATCCGGATTAGAATTGATCTTCAGTAACCCATGCTTGTCGTAAGAGGCAACTAACGGGATCGGGTGGTCAGACTCGCTGACGTGGCTGACACATGTCATCGGTTCCCAATTGTGTAGATCGATGCCCATGCTGTTGATCACTGGATTGTCTGGTCCAGATTCGATTAATTACAGACCTCCGCCATATAGCTGGAGTATTACTGAGTGCGGCGTAAAGCTACACTCACTCACTCACAAATAAATTGGCCTTTGCACGTGTTCACGACGATGCACGTCATGGGATGACCATCGACGTCATCTCAAAGTCGGCATTTTTGTAATCCATTATTGTACATCATATAATATAAGTAGAAATGCAGTAATTTAATACGTAATGTTTATTTAAACAAGCAATAAGCTGCGTGAAGCATGGTTGACATATCTTCATGACAAAAAAGGAAAAGTCTTTCAAAGTAAATCATCAATCATTTCCCCAAATGTCACATCTCCCACTATATCACAATAATAAGGTTGCGACACGAATTGTATATGGAATTGTTGTTATCATAACTCAGTAAATTACAGATTCCAGTACTTTTGGGTTGTGTACTATCCGGGATTCGAACCCGCATTCTTAGAGTGAGGCACCTAATCGCCAGCACACCAATCCACTCAGCAACCGCACCTTCCTCCCCGAGTGTGTGAGTTCAAATCCCGGAAAAATGGATGGGAACCGTTTGCTATTTACACGGTACTGGAAATTCTGTACGAAGATACATTTAACAGTTTCACCCAATAACAATAAAGCATACAGATAATACGTTTCGGTGTTTTGATACATTAATAAGTACACATTATATTCCATGACACTGGGATGCCAAAATGATTAACAATGATTGCAAAATCACTTAAGGGCACTAGACGACGTATGTATTTATGACACAAAGCATTAAGAAAAACAGCTGGCAGGCTAATTTGAATGTCAACGAGAATGTCAATTTTCTCAATCAAATTGTGATTGTCAAAGACACACGAAGTGAAACCGATTATATGACGCCTTATGTGTGTGTGTAGATACAAGAGGGAAAACCTAGATTCCAATTCAATTACGCCTCTATGAAGCTATATAGAAAAGCCAACAACTGGCACTGTGACCAAAACTTGCATTTGTGTCGAGAATAATCAGTTGCTGCGTGTGACAGCCAGCATTTTGTCAAGAACTGCACAACTCAATATGTGGTAAGGTCATGCTAATAATATCATTAAACAACCGCCGGCCAAGATTGAACAAAGGGAGGGCAGTATTGTCACAAAGTAGGACAACTTATCGGCGACAGAATATTGACACATCTGAAACGGCTAATAAGCAGCTCATTATTCTGACACCACATGTTGTGAGTGAGTGAGTTAATATTTACCGTCACATCTGCAATATTTCAGCCATATCGGGACGAGAACAATTAATAATTATGTTATTGATCAATAAAATTAGAAATTGAAAGCCTGTTGACGAAGAACAGTAAAACTACTAGTGTATCACAATGAATGCTCCAAGTGCCTACAGTGAAACATTCGCAGTCAATAAAAATATGTATTATTATTTCAACAGAAGCTATGCATGTACTGTTTGAGTCCTTATTTCACTCATGAGACATAAAACATTTCCAATAAATTTCGAGATGCAGAAATCATCAGGGGAATTGTACGGTTTCACGTGTGGCACATATGAGATAAAGTGGCACCTATACGTTTGGAATGATTAGAGAAACACTAGCCAAATCAGTGGGCTGCTTGTCATATATGTCCTTAATCTCTGCCACCGCTCGGTCTCATTAAGTACAATATAGACAAACTTTATGGATAACAACGTCTATATTTGGTGAGTACAACGTGTCAATACAGATTCTTGTAACGTTATCGAGCAGCAATGTAACATGAAGTGGAGATGAAGTATATATACTGAGTGTAACAAAGCAAACAATATATTTAACACAAATGGCTTGGCAGAAAGCTGATAAAGCCGAATTGTGTGTCTTGCTCCAAAGTTTGCACATATACAGCCACTTCTACGATCCCTACACTGGCTGCCCATCTCAGCTAGAATTAAGTTTAAAGTTCTTGTACTCGCATACCAGTGCCTTAACGCGCGCCATCCTATTTGTGTGAACTTGTAAGCCAGTATAATCCAACCAGAACTCTCAGAACCCAATCCCAAATTCTGTGCACAGTGCCAAGATACAGACTGAAACGATTTGGATTCAGATCATTTGCCTACCAATCAGCTGTTCTATGGAATTCTCTGCCTGAAGATCTCAAAGCCTGCACTCCTTCAAAACTCTCCTCAAAACGTTTTTATTTAAGAAGTACTTTGTCTAGACTCTCACCCAAATAACTTTACTTGTAGCGCCATGAGCATACCAGCTGGCGTGGAGATTGGCGCGTTACAAATTCACTCATTATTATTATTATTATTATAAAGCCAGCGAGTTGACAAAGAGAAAGGCTTAGAAGCCTGATGAACAAATGAAAGGAGTATTTTAGAAAGGAGATGTTTATTCAGTTGATTCCGCTTGGTGGAGGAGTGCACTATAAGCGGTTGGGATGAAATGCCATTGATGGTGGGCTTTTGGCGTTTGATGTGAATGGCTTCGGTGAGTTTGAGTCCGTTTGATTGTTGGCAGTCTTCGATGAGTTAGTGAGTAGTTGAAAATGTGCCATGCTCTGTTGCATCTGTTCACCAGTGTGAGCATTTAGCGCACAATCGGGTTTTTTTCAACTGCTTGCAACAACTTCGGCCCCACAATAAGTACCAAGAAGACCGAAGTCATGTACCAGCCTCCTCCAGGTGGTCCATATACTGAAGCAAATATTGAGGTCAAGGGCACAATACTACCTGCAGTCGACAGCTTCACATATCTTGGCAGTTCCCTATCACGTTGTGTGGATATTGACGATGAAGTCAACAACGCATAGCAAAAGCCAGCGCTGCATTTGGGAGGCTGCGTCCTACTGTATGAGATAGAAGAGGTATCTCGGCCACGACTAAACTCACAGTGTACAACGCGGTGGTCCTCGCCACTCTGCTCTGCGGTAGTGAAACCTGGACTGTCTACAGTAGACATGCAAGGAAGCTGAACCATGTTCACACCAAACGCCTCAGAAGGATTCTCAATATCCGATGGCAAGGGAAGATCCCTGATACAGAAGTACTAGAGAGAGCCATTCTCCCCTCTATCCACACTTTGGCTGGCCATGTGTATCGGATGTCTGACACCAGAATTACGAAGCAACTCCTCTATGGGCAATTAGCATCAGGCAAGAGAACAGTTGGAGGTCAGAAAAAACGGTTTCAAGACAGCTTGAAGGCATCGCAAAAGTGCCTGAACACTGACAGGTAGAACTGGGAAATAATTGCCCTCGACCGAACGCTCCGGCGTAGAACACTCAAGACTGGATGTACCATCTCAGAAGAGTCACGTACCCAATCTGCACAAGAAAAGCGTGCTGCACGAAAAGCTGGGGCTGCAAGCACTTCAACTACAGTGACGGACTACAGATGTCCAACCTGTGGACGCTACTTCCGTGCCCGGATCGGATTGACCAGTCACCTCCGGACACACAAACTCCAATCAAGTGCGTGAAGCCGTGGTCCTTGTAGACGACAGACGAACTGTGAGTGAGTGCGTGAGTGCGTGCGTGCGTGCGTGCGTGCGTGGGAGGTTTTACGCCGCACTCAGCAATATTCCAAGAAATCAGACAGCAAAAAAATCAAAATCAAAAATGAAAACGCATGAAACATAAATGCTGTCAGGTAGTAAGCTTTCAATAATTATCGGAACTGGTTATTTATCTAAGTTTATGAACTAATTGCAGTCACTGGAATTTTCTATAGTCTATCCAAGAGATGGAATCACAATTGATGTACAGTTACTGTATACTCCGTCGGGTAACTGAAATTTTAGAAAACGTCCGTATGGGATCTGTATTCCTAATCAAAAAGAGATCATACCAAGTATGCGCATGTTTGCACATTTACAACAGTAATTTACACAAGGAAACATTAATACATTGTAATAATCTTTTTTGAAAGTATAGATAATGACATTTTTTGCAGCTATGATCAATCGGGTAACTCATACAAGTGTGCACTAAAATTAAGGACCTTCCGGTTCATATCTGTGTGAAAACACCTGTCTGTGTTCTATTGCAATAAGCAGTGTTTCCTTGTATTTCATGTATAAGAAGTGTACCTAAGGTCAGTTATTTAAGCTGTAATGTAATTTCCATTTCAAAAAGTATAAACGATATTACCTACTGATTAGAAAGGCCTATCAATATCCCATCGCCACCACCCCACCCTAGGCCTACCCCATGCCACACCCCCTCCCTCTCACACACATGCACACACATACGCATATCGCTCTGGCCCAGAGACCCGACAAACAGACATCGTGTGTATGGCACGTTAATAGTGGTGCTCAGTCATGGGTATCACTTCGCCATCTGTTTCTAATGATCTCAGTGCATTATGACGTGGTAGGACGCGCTAACGAACCCGATGTGACAGTTATATTACAGAACCATTGAAATACATGTTAAAGTAGTGTCAATCTTGTAACACTTTATTTACCCATTACCAACCATTTACACGTGTACTAAATATATGACAAACCTAACCCTTGTCATACGAGATTTCAAAGGTATTGAAATGCATGTCCTACAATCACAACATTTACATATGTTACACATGCTAGAAAACACATGAAAACAATGGTCAAATTTACACATTTGTGAAATACATGTAAATGCAGAGTTGAGAGTTCGTTTATTTTTATCCCCCCTTTAAACGTGTGTAAATCTGACAGACAGATGATACGTAGATTTCAAACGTTGCTCATACGGCCGCCGGATAAAACGTATATTTCCTAACGTTAGTCAATTTGGATAATACAGTCATTTTGTGTGGTGACTGTGCTGTTATCGTTGTTCAAAACCGCACTCAGCAATATTCCAGCTATATGGGGCATGTCTGTAATTAATCGAGTCTGGACCAGACAATCCAGTGATCAACAGCTTGAGCATCGATCTACGCAGTTGGGATACGATGACATGTGTCAACCAAGTCAGCGAGCCTGACCACCCGATCCCGTTAGTCCCCTCTTACGACAAGCATGGGTTGCTGAAGATCAGTCCTAACCCGGATGTTCACGGGTGACAGCACTGTGATCACCTCCACAATTACAACATTTTGAAACACCCCCAGCCTCATGATCCCGACTACATCTTGTGCATGCAGGTGAGTGAATGAGTGTGGTTTTACGCCACGTTCAGCAACATCCCGGCGGGGGACAAGAAATGAGCTTCAGACATTGTACCAATGTGGGGAATAGAACCTGGGTCTTCAGCGTGACGAGCGAACGCTTTAACCACTAGGCTACCCCACCGCTCCTGTGCATACAGTAGTCTTCCTTCCAGACTGAGATGAAACGTGGCAGTCCTTGTGACACATGTAGTGTCTGGGGCGGTGGGGTAGCCTAGTGGTTAAAGCGTTCGCTCGTCACGCCAAAGACCTGGGTTCGATTCCCCACATGGGTACAATGTGTGAACCCATTTCTGGTGTCCCCGCCGTGATATTGCTGGAATATTGCTAAAAGCGGCGTAAAACTAAACTCACTCACTCAGTCACATGCAGCGTCCACCAGGTCGGACTACACAACGACGTATCCAGAATGACTTAAAGTAAATCTTGACACGTTCAGGAAGATCAGAGGGTTCAAATGTAAGCAAAACAGAATTAGTAATTTCTTTTTCCTTCAAACGCAACAAACGTTTAGCCTCTATGACCTTGTGACCCTTAAGTTGTTGAACTATTTCTTCAATGTTCACATCAAAGTCAATGTAACAACTTTAGCTCAGATTCTGGACTCTGACACGAATGTCACAAATTGACGTTAAGGCCATGGTCCCCTTTAACTGATCAGTTGATTTTCATTGAATCAGTTGGTCACTTGTTCCTAGGTTGTTTTACGAACTCAACATCACCTATAGTTTTTCTAATGTCATGGACACAGTTTTTTAAGGTAATCCTGGGATAAACATAACACAACCAGCAAACATTGGTGCAACAGCACTTCCCCAAACAGCAATATATAGCCAAATAAGCTAATATTCTTCACCGACCGTATTCTAAACGTACCTTGATAATGTTCTTGATGTATTTGATTCCGGAAGAAATAAAGCAATACGTAGCCCAATATGTGTCAGTACGTACACCCAGACGTACTTACACCATGCCGCCATAACGGACACAACCAAAAACACCACCAAAACAAATCAAAACGGCGGAAGCGTAGTGGCGCACGGCCAAAAACGGCACAAAATAAGCGGCAAAACGGGAGCAGCAGCAGTACTCCGACACTCGACCCTCACCAAACCATACCAAAGGCCGCGCACCACGTACCTCGCTGACAGCGGAACCCAATCCCAGCAACATGTGTTCGATAAATGCAGGTAGGGAACAATGTAGTGACTTAATGTAACCAATCCAGCTTTGAACCTGAAAGCAAACAGTGTTTGCTGCTGCGGTAGAGTCACTTCTCAACTATGGCTCAAAATTTATATTTCTCCCTACGGAGGCAACAGTATTGAATAGAAGTTTAATTAGTTCCAAGCCTTGATATGAAAACAGATATTCTGTACACAGAGCCTATATGAATTGCAGGATTTGAATTTATCTGCCAAAACTGTTTTCCACAGGAGCTTTTGCTTGTGTGAGATTAAACGATATCTCCTAGGACATGAACTTGATGACGTGACAATGCTATGGCATCGCGTCAATGCAAGTCTAATGACAGTACCATGTTTAGAGATTGACATTTTTCATTGAAAACTAACGAGGAGTGATTTTTGAGGATGAATAGAATCTCACCATCATGTCCTCTGAAATAAAATATATCAACGCTCGTTGATAAGGATAAATATATTCTCGTCAAGCCTCGGATATTTGTAACTTTATCTACTCGTGTTGATATAATTTAAATCAGAAGACACTTGGGTGAGATTCTCTCTTTATATTTTTACTTCACACACACACACACACACACACACACACACACACACACACACACACACACACACACACACACACACACACACACACACACACACACACACACACACACACCATCAGTTGCATGGGGCGATGGGATAGCCCAGTGGTCAGTGGTTAAAGCGTCCGCTTATCACGCCGAAGACACGGGTTCGATTCCACACATGGGTACATTGTGTGAAATCCATTTCTTCCCTCGATTTCTCGAGGTTTTACTAAAATTTCAAACTTCGTTTGACAATTTAAAACAGCTGAAGTTTTAACTCAATTGCATTTTTAAGTTTGAGTTTAATATCAATTTCAGTTCATTCAGGGAAATGCGTTTTCTCAAATTTGAGTAAAAACTCTAATTTAAGTCAAAACTCAGACTTAAGTTTGTTTCGAGAAATCGGGGCCTGGTGTCCGACGCCGTGATATTGATGGAATATTGCTAAAAGCGGCATAAAACCATACTCACTAACTCACTACTTGCATAGCTCACTGGAGCAACATACTGGCGAGCAGAAAGATTGGGCTCTACCCTCTAGTGTATATTGTTTGGTCCTTAGAATCCATCTTTACAGCCGATGGGTTGTATAGCATGAAATTAAAGTATTCTTTATGCTCCAAAAGATAAGAAAGGTTTCTAAGTACATAAATGTCGTCAAAACAAATTGGATTGAATTGCTTCTTTCCATCAAAATATTCTCCCTTTCGAAACAGAGTAGCAACATAGTCAAATGTGCATTTCTCTGGGTAGTCTCCCCATCGAGGAAAGTCAGCATTAAGAGCGGAAGTCAGCTTCGTGATTACCTCCCTTGGCGAGGAGAACCATGATGCATGCCATCCAGCATAGTTGTCAGATGACCCGATGAACCATGCATGTGACATGAGAGAAGATGATTTTCTTTTTCTATCTGCTCGAAGTGCATACACATCTCCGTTGTAAACGTCTCTGAACATCTGGAGGCTACAAACGCTTTTGACCTTGGTAGACAAATATTCCCAATAGAAACCATAAATAAAATGCTGAAGCACGAAGCCGACCGGGAAAGAATAACCATTGTGAAGCTTCAGAAACTCCAATACCTTCACATCTGGAGTTTCGTCAGTGTCCATGTAGATGAAGAGATCGTCGTTTCTGAGTCCTGAAACTCTCGTCTCTAAGGCAGGGAGGATATATTGGTTGATGTGATTCTCTGCAACACCTCCATGTAGCTGTCCTTTAGTTGGGAATGTGTCAATGAATACGTGCATTATCTTGTGGTGGAATCGCTTCATGTATCCTCTTCTCAAATTGTGTAATAACCTTAACGGTCGTGGATCTCCATGTCCAGTATAGTTGGATTCCAGTATCACAAACAGATCCACGGCTGAATGCACTTGTAGCATCTTGAGCATGAGAACATGGTGCTCCATATTGAATTTTGTGGACAGAATAATCCGCCGTGGCGTATCTCGTATAGTGGGGGCATGACCATGAGGGAGAGACTTCTGGACTATTGTAGGCACAGAGCAATACTGGCCGCTATAACCGGAAGTGCACACACACGCTGCTTCAGTACCTTGTAATCTTGAGATAGCTGTACCTCGTATAAAACATCCCGTTGTGCCATTCAATATTTCGAATTCTTTGGAACGATGATCAGAAAGAGTAAAATTCCATGGCTTCTTCAAATCATAATTTTCATACAAATTAGGTCCATCATCTTCTGGTAGATCCAGAGGTTGGCTGTTGTTCATGGAAAAGAAATCATCCACTGAGAAATACCACTTTTCGAGATTTCTTAGATCTTGAGACGTGAATGGAAGAAATCTGTTTGGAGGATTTCTGTAGCAAGGAACATTGAAATATCGATGTGGATATGAGTCTTCATTATTTCTTTTACTGGCAACTGCTCTCAATTTGAAACCGCCTATGTGGAGTGTTTGTGGAGAATGTTTGTTCAACTTGCCCATAGTTGCAAAGAAGGTTATGATCGGTAGGAGTAACAGAAATCCAAAAGCCCATCTAATTCTACCAGCTGTTACATGTGTACATATTAACAGATCTATTTTGACCATTGTGATTTACTTGTATACGGCACCCCTGCTCCTCGGTCTTTTATTAGCCACTGAATTCCTGAAAATGAAAAACATAAGATTGAAAAAGGAACATACCTACAACAAGATATATTATAATGACATCCTCAAACTCTCCAGGGTATACGTCCTGATAAATCTCCACTAGTATCCTGGTTGCATCTACGGCTCAGCCCGAAAATTGTATTACCTCCCTTTGCTGGCTCCGCCTTCTCACTGTACCTTAGATAAATACGAGTATAACTGTTATCAACATTAAACATGATTCATTTGCTTCAACATAAAAGCATTCGATATTATTATTATTATTTTTATTATTATAGGATATATATATAGCGCACATATCCACGCAACTAGGGCATGCTAAAGGTTCTTGTAGTTTTTCCCTCGATCATTGGATGTCAATCTCAACAACACATCGTATTATCAATCTTAACTCCCTGGGGACCATACAACTCTAGCAGCCACTAGGCGCACCGAGTTATTGTGGCTTTCTCATCCTAACGAGGTACCCATTCACAGCTGGGTGGACTGGTACACATAGTCACAGTACTTTGTCCAAGTTTACTGCACGTTGCTGTACCCACAACTAGGTATTTGCACGTATTCATGTGGCTACCATATGGTCATATACCAACGGATTCGTGAGTTCTTTTAAGTGCACAAGGTTGTGTTCTGTACACTAGGGGTTGTGACAACACTGAATGTGATATGGGAATGGCTCCAAACATAGTGTGATACTTTTATTATGAATTGTATCCAGCGTTTTATGATATGATTTGCAAGCTGGACCATTACATGAAACATTCATAGTCAAGCTGGGATCTTATGAAAGATCTGTAGAAGTGAAGAACTGTTTCTTGACCCCCACCCCATTTAGTATTTAAAACAACCTTTAGAATATCGAGAGCCTTCAAACATTATGCCTCGAGATTTTTAATGTGTGGGATAAATGATAATTTGCGGTCAAATGTTATCTCCAAAACAATTAGCTTCTTGAACGATGTTGATGGTAGCTGTTTCAAGGAATAGCTCTGGATCTGTGTGGATGTTATGTTTATCACAAAAATGGACAAAAACATGTTTTAGATTTGGAAAACTTAAAACTATTTTCCAGTGACCATGTGTGCATCTTGTTTAGACATAGCTGCAATGGCCTTTCAATGCTATTCATGTTGGTACCACGGCATGATATAGCCAAACTATTGATTTCGATACTGAAGGAGTGGTTCAATCTCTTGCACACATCTTTCAAAAAATCAGTCATGCTGCCATGAAGGCCCATCGCACACTTATCTTTTAACATACCATATAGCATACGTGTATACCGTTTTTTCAAAGTCAAAGAAATTAGAAACTACATGCTGCTTTTAAATAAAACCATCACGAATAAATGACTCTAATCTGACCAATGGTAAAACTCTGGTGTCTAAAACCACACTGGATATCTGTGATAAGTTGACTTGATTCTAGGTACCAGACGAGTCGACCACTGACCACACGTTCCATGGTCTGAAACGAGTTCCAGCTGGTGAAAACAATGGGGCGATAATTATAAGGATCAGTGTGATCCTTTCCTGGTTTGGGTACAGGAACAATCATTGCGTCATGCCAGGAAAGCGGAAAATCACCAAATGTTATAGAATATATTCAATAAAGTTATGCGAGATTCCTGTGGTAGATGTTTTAATAATTGATAATTTATATCATCAGGCCGCGAACATGTATCATGAGCCTTCATGAGAGAAAAGGATTCGTTTATATTCCCCTCAGTTATCAGATTTTAACTTTTAATGTGTGTTTTTTTTCTTGTCGACCATGAAAGTATTGAAATGCAGGATCGTAATGTACAGAAGAGGAGCTTTCACTAAATGTTGTACGGTGTTACTGGATCTTTTGCCATTGATTTTTCCGGGTAAGAACTGGTTTTCAACACCCCATGCTTGTCGTAAGAGGCGACTCACGGAAACGGGTGGTCAGGCAGGCTGACTTGTTGACACATGTCATCGTATCCCAGTTGCGTAGATATATATTCATGCTGTTGATCACTGGATTGTCTGATCCAGACTCCATTATTTACATACATATTAATCAAGTACTGTTTGAAACTACTACGAATGGACTCCTTTAGATATCCAAGGCAGAGCTATCGTCTTCTCAAATCTCTAGTCGATAATGGAAGTCGGAGGTCAGATCTATGCTATTTTCAACAGGTTTCGCATGGACTTGGTTATCACAACACGTTGGTGACGAGAAGCTATTTATCCGCATTTTCAAACAAAGGTTACAGGATATCTTTACCCAGAGTTGGCATTAGTCTATTTCTACCTCAAGTTATCTGTCATTCTAGTCTGGAGTTATAACTGACTTTAACACAGAAACACATATATCTTTGGTACGTGCATTCTGTAAATTCAGAATAGCATTGAACAATCTGAAAGTAAATGCATACAGGAAACAACAGTAAGACCATACCATCTGCTATGAACATAGCATCGAATATAAAGTTCACATACTATTTTCCTGTCAAAAATATTGTGCCCTCCGAATGGAATATTTACCTTGGCTAACATGTGTTGTATCAAACACAGGTAACCTCATCAATCTTATTTCTTCACAAAATTCACAAACAATCAAATTACTATCACTCACTTTGAAACTTGTATTTAATGCACGCCTTCTTAATTCTTAGTTTTTCTTCATTACATCTAACACACGTGACAAAATAATATGTTTTGGTGTAACTTGCCACAGCAAAACTAGTCAATAACAGGGCAGGTTCTGGTGGTGTAACCAAAAATCCAGCCAATCAACCAACCAACCAAACTGGAGACACATGTAGCGTCTGACAGCTGGGACTCCACAACGACGTAACCAGAATGACTGAAAGTACATCTTGACACGTTCAGGAATATGAGAGGTTTCAAATGTAAGCAAAATAGGATTTGTAATTTCTTTTTCCTTCCCACGCAGTAAACGATCAATTTCTATGACCTGTTGACCCTTAAGTTGTTGAAGTAATTCCTCAATGTTCACATCAAAGTCAATGTAAATGCTTTGGCTCAGACTCTTCTGGACTCTGACACGAATGTCACAAATTGACGTTAAGGCCAAGGCCCTTTTTAACTGATCAGTTGATTTCCAGTGAACCAGTTGGTCCCTTGTTCCTAGTTTGTTTCACTAACTCAACATCATCTATAGTTTTTGAATGCCACGAGCCAAAGAGAGTGGGCTCTATTTTTTAGGGTAATCTTGGGATGAACTGGTGAAAATATACTAAGCAGCAAAAGAAACGTTAGTTTGGAATTTTCCTTCGCAGAAACGGGTAACTGTAAACTCATCGAATGTTTTGCTTGTATATTTTTGACAACATCTCCAATTTTACCTGAGCAAAGACATTCTGCCTCAAACTCGGGAACCCAGGAAATGGTCTCAAAAACGCAACCTGATTTCGGAGATGGTACGGTGTTCTCCATGTTTTTCATGCAACTCATGCTGCACGTGCTGTTCACAAGGACCAGCCCTATAAAATGCACCCCCAAACCTGGTTGAAACATTCACATTACAACGTCAGCAGGATGCCCCGACTCACGACAGCTCAGAGGAACCAGGTGCTAAGAAGACTTGAAGCTGGCCACACTGCACAAGCCGTTACCAATCACTTCCAGGTCAACGTTCGGACCATCTACAGGCTGCAGCAACGTTACCGGGCCACCAACACCACAAATGATCGCCTCTGACTGGCAGACCAAGGGTGTCCACAAGACGACGAGACCGCCATGTTGTGTGACAGCATGTACAGAACCCCTTCATGCAGGCATCCGAAACAGCACGTCAGACAGTGGGAACACACGGAAGACCAATCAGTACTGATACAATACGCCGACGTCTTAACAGCGGGAACCTCCATTGCCGTAGACCTTACCGTGGACCTATCCTCACCCCTCGTCATCGGCGTGAACGTCTACAGTTTGCCCTACAACACCAAAACTGGCGATACAGACAATGGAGAAATGTTCTGTTCACAGATGAGAGTCGGTACTGCGACGACGTGGCCAGCGTTACTCAGAACAATGTGTCATGGAAAGAGACTCATGGGGAGGTGCAAGCATCATGGTATGGGGTGGAATAGGCCTGAACCAGAGAGTGGGTCCTGTGGTGTTCCAGAACCTTGGTCGAGGGAGAGGAGGCGGCATCACAGCGGTGCGCTACATCGACCAAGCTATCAGACCAGTCATACCACATTTCGCACATCAGCGGAACAACATTTTTCAGCATGATAACGCCCGGGCCCATACTGCCAGAGCTGCAGTGGACTTCCTACAGCAGAACGGCGTCAACATTATGCAGTGGCCAGACCTTAGTCCTGATTTAAACCCAATTGAACAGCTTTGGGATGAAATTCAGAGGAGACTGAATAATGTTGATTTCAGAGTGAGGTTCCAGATGCCAATGGCCTTCATCAATCGATTGGTGCACTCCATGCATAGACGCTGTGCTGCAGTTATTGCCGCTCGTGGTGGTCACACTAGATACTGAAGTCAAGAGTCTGGATGGACTGCAAATGTTCACGTAATGTCTTGAAATTGTGCTGAGTTATTCATTGATGTGTCAAAATATTGTACACAAAAAATGTTTTTGATCCGCTTATTATGTCAAATTCTGTAATGATTTGATTACACTGCCTATCTAATTTTGAATTCGTACTGACGGTTTTTTTGCTGCTGAGTATACTACAGGCTGGACTGGCATGTCATAGAGACATTCATTCCGAGACAGGTCATGGTGTTTACGTTTTTTGGATACCAATGTAACATATTTTTCGGCACATCGGAAGATGTTTCCTCGAATGCGTGTATAATATACTGAGGGAAATAAATAAGGGATCACATGAAAGCATATGTGTTCCGTGGAAAGGTTTGCTCCATTCCAAGGCCGTCTCGGAAATCTGACTTGTAATTCTGTCTTTAAATGATAGCACTAACAGGTGTGACGTATCCAAACCGAACCGCACGCACGCACGCACGCACGCACGCACGCACGCACGCACGCACGCACGCGCCACACTGGTAGTCTTATTTTCCAAAATACGAATACGAATATTACCACGAGATTTGGGTATTGAAATACGTTTCCCTCCATATACATACCACAATCGCGCTGCACATATTATGTATATTTGCATTTCGTGGCACCCAGGCAGTGTGTAAAAACAGAATGCTTCAAAGGATTAGCCGATAATAGGTTTTGCGATTCATTGGGATCCAACCCACTAAAATTTGCTTTAGATATATAATGTAAATTACAAATATAGTTGTCACGTGTGTCATCACCGCTGATCAGTGAGACATGTTGCCTTTGTAAGAGAAATGAAACAAATTTCCGTCATAGGATGTGAGTGAGTGAGTTTTAAAGTCACAAATACACTGTGAGACGAACACGGGTTGTGATATCTAGAAACACTACATCTATTGTCAGATATCAGTTGGTCTTAAAGACAGACAGACGGGTTTATTTCAGTAACAGGCTTCCGGCCCTATATACATACATTGATGAGGTATTTCCTTGGACCAGGTTATTTACCTAATTTCTGTGAATGAACATGGTATAAGTATATGACAACAGACCTGATAATATTTTTGTTCAGAAATATTCTAAAGTGCAAGTAGTGTATGGTTTCGTAACATACTTAGCAATATATTTGTCTCTTAGTGTTAAGTAAGATTACCAGATAAAAAGCGAGTGAGTTTAGTTTTACGCCGCCTTTAGCAATATTCCAGCAATATCACGGAGGGGGACGCCAGAAATGAGCTTCACACATTGTGCCCAAGATAAAAAGTAATTGCATTTCACCCTCCATACTGACTAAACCTATGTTCCTTGGTCACGCGTGATTGCTGGTTGTGATCTCGTGATGTATATTGCCTCTTGTAGCTTCCGCCAACCGTGACCAGGAAACACGATTTAATTTAATCATCACTGCTTGCTTCCTTGCCATTGTTCTATTTAGGCCTGTATTAAATCCTGGATTCCATTTGTTAATTTCTGTTTCTTTTTGGGGCGGTGGGGTAGCCCAGTGGTTAAAGCGTTGGCTCGTCAAGCCAAAGACCCGGGTTCGAATCTCCACATGGGTATAATGTGTGAAGCCCATTTCTGGTGTCCCCCGCCGTGATGTTGCTGGAATATTGCTAAAAGCGGCGTAAAACCAAACTCAGTCAGTCAGTCTTTTTCTTTTTAAAATGCAACCATTGTTATCTCATCATTCCTGGGGGCAGTGGGGTAGCCCAGTGGTTAAAGCGTTCGCTCGTCACGCTGAAAACCCGGGTTCGAATCCCCACATGGGTATAATGTGTGAATCCCATTTCTGGTGTCCCCCCGCCGTGATATTGTTGGAACATTGCTAAAAGCGGCGTAAAACGAATCTCACTCACTCACTCACTCATCATTCATGCTTCCACTTGCCCATCCACCTAACCAATTTAGTGCTAATTAACTACTGCCTTCCTTGTTATCCTACCACTGTTGTAGTTTAACATGTGCATACATAGCTGTCTGTTTCCTTGTCTTACATTCACCCGATGAAAGAATAAAATATACTCCGAAACGTTTTGTCTCTCAAAATTAAGAAGTTGATGTCCTTGAATTCTCGTTTTTATGTGTATCACTTATAAATACCGTTCAAATATTGTGATGGTTGTAATAACAATATTTGCATTTTGCATCCTGAAGCAAGAACATGGTTGGCCTCAACAGTGACTGATTAAATTGTTCCATACGTAACAATAGCAATCCGACAATAGCAGTCATATCTTCCACACAACAGGGTCAGTGGGTAACCTATTACAGTCCGGTTGATTTCATTTGAGACCGACGAATTGCTCAATAACACAAAATCTAACAATTGCAACAAAACCAAATTTTGCACAGTCACATGAAATCGACAGACCAACTCTGATGATTTGTCTCATAATTTTGGACGCCCGAATAAAAAAGTTGTTTTAATAAAAGATCATTATTTTTGTTGTCACTTTTCGCTATTTTTCACGAGGGAGGACCACTTGCTGGTAGAACAGCCAGGTAATCAACAAGCGTGAGTTGTGAAATTTCAATTTTTACACGCGCAACTCTCACACCTGCAGGTACTGGAATAAAGTCACAGAAACACAATGTCAGTTTTGATCGATGGCAACTCGTACACTCGCACGTCGTGGTCTCAGTCGCTCTCGCTGAACGACTCTGCGATCAGCTCGTCGGCAAGTAGTTATGGCAAAGTGACATTTTCAATGCAATAACAACATAGAAGTGTTGATTTCAAAGTGCTGTCACCGCAGTGAAGATATCACTATTCTCAAGCTCAGATGTTTACAATTAAGCATATAATAAACAAAAACACTTATCCTACCTCACGCATAAATGTCGCTTTCTGATTGGCTGAGCGCTCTTCTATTATTTTCAATGTACCCGCTTACAAGCGAGTAACATTTCAAGGTACCCCGCTGTCAATGGCAACTCATTTGGTGGTAGTAATTCTTTATCTTGAATAACATTGAATCACGTATGATGTACGGAAATTACCGATGTTTTTCGAATGCAAATCAATGGAAGCGAGCCCATGGCTCCGGGAACATAAACAAACACCGAGGGTACATCAAACCCCGTGACCAGTGAACAACTTATAAGGTACAGAGTAACGTTGTTTGCTTGCAGCAATATTTCAGCTACAACCGGCGGTCTGTAAATAATGATCAACGAAAGTCGGGTACATCATATAACTGTTCTGCTTATTTGAAATTTTATTTATCATGGAATGAAACTTTACATAATTCCAAATCGAATAATTTTCATATGACAACTCCAAACAACCAGTAAGATTTATCGCCCCCCTTCGACAATTAAATGGAGAGTGCAGAATGGTATTTTGTGATAACGTGCAAAAACGTTCCGAAACCTTCACAAAATGTATTTTGAAATACAATGTTTACCTACCTTTACGTATGTCCGTAACCGTCAGTGGAGCTGTTCATTTGGTGAAAGAAACCACCACTAGAACTCTTAACAATATATTCAATGTTTAGTATTCAGGCGAACAAGCTGTTACAGCTGATGCTAACACTGCCCAAACTATGGAATACTGCAAGGGACATTCTCGCAATCTCGCATTCTAGCGATCTCGACCTTTGGAAACAAGATAAAATGCCAAAAGTGCGAGAATGCGAGATCGCGAGAACGCGAGATTTGGCCTAAATTTCGCGTTCTCGCGTTCTCGCATTCTCGTGTTTTTGGTACATAGCACATTTTGTCAATAGTCGACAACGCGAGAATGCGACATTTGTACATGCTATCAACTCGCAATCTCGCAATCTCGACTTGTCAAATAAGGCCACAAAAACACGAAATCGCGAGAACGCAAGAATGCGACATTTCATTTTCTCGCGTTCTCGCGATCTCGCGTTTTAGACGTTGTCGTTGCGCATGTGTAATATCATAAGGTCAAGGCGCATGTTAGCACTGCTGTGGTCATGCTTCTTTCATGCTTTTCATTTCCCAAGTAGCATTTAGCAAAATTATGACATAGCATGAAAATGCTATGTAATTTACACACACGAAGTGTAGTGCATATAGGTCCGCTTCCGCTGTTACAATTTCCTATGTACTTAAACAGACTCAACATGCACAACGTTTTTAGCAAACAAAATTGTGAACATAAATGTCCAATAAAAGTGAAACACGATAGTGTCCGGAAGCTGGAAAACATATTAACGTCAGTGAGTGATAAAATATTGCTTAAAGCCGCATCAATTCACAGCTATTAGCAGCTACACCGTCAGTTATAGAAATATTTACAGATTAGTGAGTTTCTCCATGATGTAATATCATATACGGCTAGCATATTCATTCAAACAAAATTCTAACAGACCAATCTGTGGCAGTCGTTTAAAATGAGCGTGTGTGATGTTTTGCTCGAAACCATATTCGCTACTGTAGGCCATAAAATATTAGTTAACAGATTTTCTTCCGCTCCCGCCTGACTATAAAACACCCCGCCTTACATAACCCTTTTGTCTCCAATTTCCAAGAAATAGGAATACATTTGTATCGCTAATATTTGTGTTCTTTTGCAGCCATGATATAGTGGAGTTCCAATGTGTTATTAACAACAGACTACGAGCTATGAGTGAGATATCTGCTTATTTCCATATCGATGTGAAAGAAGACACCCTGTAATAACAATGATATACACGATATACATAACATAAAATCGAAAATGATGAACATGTCCTCATAATTAATATCGCGCACAAATGTGCCTATCAACAATCATATACAGGTATTACGCGATGCAATATAACACAGGTGACTTACGTGATCACATGTTTACAGTGATATACAAAATGAGTGTTGGCATAAAGACTTATAATAATACATGGTATAATAATGAAATAGACTATATATACTGTACAAAGAAATCTACCCTGTGGGTGACACGATACTGTTTCTACACATCCAGCAGCCGGACAGTCAACGCATGCAATAATCCCATATGAGTACCACACGTTGATCAAATGTATTCTTTGTCAAGGAGACAGAATAATGACCACTACGACGTTCAACCATAGTACATACAATATACAGGAGTGGTGAGATATAGCAATCTTACATGATACAGAAAATAGGTACCAAACAAGAATTACCAGCCAGCATGTTGACTAGACATATAGAAAACAAACCATAAGCACATCCATACCAGTTAAATGGTATACTGTGTATTGACTTTTATTTAGTTTATCATAAGCATATCTATACCTATTTTGTGCAATGATTAATATTTCGGTTTAATTTAATATGTATGTAACAATTAAAATGTATAATAACTAACCTTTGATTCCGACCAAAGTATAACTTCTATCCAGTACTCACGCAATGAAAGTGTAGTACAATTAGTGGCGGATGGCGTGTATATTTGAAATAAGACGCTAATGAAACTAAGATACAATAGACAATGACATAAAAATAGACTAAACCAAATACCCCTAAACACAAAATAAACCAGCCCTGTGACACAGAACTGTAACATAAAACGCAAAGACAAGATGCTGAACTAACAACTAATTGCAACTTAAATACATCAAGAAGTCGTCGTCTGCCTGATCACTAAATCCTGAAATAAGATACTGATAATTTGTTATTCATTTAAGTACACAATATACAACCACTCAATTCATCCCTGTTACATTTACACTTTCTTTACTTGATGAAATACTCCGCAAACGTAGCCTGCTGAATCGTACCCTTCGACAGTAATTGTACACAGGTGCCTGAAATAGTTCGATTTGAAAAAAATAGAATGTAAATTAATATTCTTCCCGTCTCCCATGTTTTTTTTAGAAATCAATCAAACTCTCTCTATTCATTTATTGCGGCCTCACCTTCACAAGCTCGACATGCTGAAATGAACCCCGATTTACAGCCCGGGGTACGTGCATTGCTCTGAATAAGTGAGTGAGTTTTGCTTAACGCGACTTTCAACAGTATTTATCTTTCAGTTATATCACGGCTTGTCAGCTCGATATACGATGAAACCCACCATCATAGGTTTCTGGCACGCTCAAGGGACGCAACTCCATTGCGACGCCCCAGACGACAGAGCTAACCGTGATCTTGCTCAAGATCACTGTATAGGTAAATGGCAGAAAAACGCGAGATCCCGATATACCGAAATTGGTCAAGTGTCGCAATCTCGCGTTCTCGCGCTTTTAAAAATCATTACATAGAACTGTATGGGCCATTGCCACAAAAGCACGAGAACACGGGATCGCCAGATTTGTCAAGTGTCGCAATCTCGTGATCTCGCGTTCTCGTGTATTTAATAAAAAATCAATATATAGAACTATATGGGCAATTAGCACAAAAGCACGAGAACGCGAGATCTCAAGATTTATCAAGTGTCGCAATCTGGCCATCTCGCGTTCTCGTGTTTTTGAAAATTGTTAAAAAGAACTGTATTGCCAATTGTCACAAAAGTACGAGAACGCGAGAACGTGAGATTTGTCAAGTGTCGCAATCTCACGTTCACGCGTTTTCCAGAAATCGTTAAATTGAACTGTATGGGCAATTGCCACAAAAGCACGAAAACGCGAGAACGCGGGATCGCCAGATTTGTCAAGTGTCGCAATCTCGTTATCTCGCGTTCTCGTGGTTTTAAAAATCAATATATAGAACTATATGGGCAATTGGCACAAAAGCACGAGAACGCGAGATCGCGAGATTTGTCAAGTGTCGCATAGAACATAGACCTACGTTACATCATTGATTAAATAAAAGTTTACCGGACCCACTGACTAACTGGACAGGGTTTATTACATGTCATAAAAGTGAACCCTTGCCAGGGAATAATAGGTTTATTGTAGTAGAATACATTCTTTCATGGTAACCTCTAATTAACACCTGTCACAAGGGATGGACCGTTTGGGTGGTTTATCATTGCGAAATCAACAGTCAAGACTGTTGTTTTAAGACTGTAGGCGAATAGAGAACAACCCATTTGGGTTTGTGGTCAGAGACGGTGTTATGCAGTTGGTGTATTCACGAAATATCATGAACTTGATAATAGATAATTGGTTATATTGTCCACAAACGGGCGGACTGAGGCAAAAAGAACCCAAATGAATTCCTTCTTAAAATCTTTATAGTGTAACTATTAATTTGGTCATATACAATAAAAGGTGACTAAATGTTTAATTTTAGATAACGTTAAATAATTTCTAGAGAAATCACTACATAAGTTCATATCACAGATGATTCCAGAGACAAATAGTTTATGAGATTCTAGTTTATGAAAAGCATTAAATTCCAAACAAGCCAATTGTTCTCTAATGCTCAGGAATTATTACCACTTACATGAAAATAGTTTGAGATGTCGACTCAGGAAGCCGACCTTTCAATTTTTATAAGGCTCAGGACGTTGACAAGGGGTAGGCTTTGAAGTTTGTGTGTTATTTTAGCACATGGCTAATCTCATGTGACGTGTTATTATGAGCTGGTGGTTGATGGAAGTGAACACATCACACACGGAAGCCGACCGTGTAAAACATGATTAAAACAATCATATGATGAACACATTTAACAAGGCACTGATCCAGAGCAATTTCCGCGCACTGGTTGTTGCTTTGTTATTGCTTTTCTCCCTGAGCACCCGGACGATATCCCAGTATTTTCAATGGATTCGTGACCTTTGTTGCGCCTTGCGCATGCGCAAATGATCGTATAGGTATAGATTGATCAACAAAATGAAATCTTTTTACTCGATAATATTTCCATCTTCATTTGTATTATAACAAATGAAAACAGTTTGAAGTTTAATCATCTGCCAGTGGTAAAACATCATGACTGAAAAAATAAGGAAGTCAATGGGATGGCCTAAAGTCGGCCGGGCCGGGCCAAGGCGGGCCAAATCTATTATGGGCTAATAAACCCATTAACCAAAAACAATGCCTACAATTAATCAATGCAACATACACTCATGATAATAATGATCAATCGGAAGCCACAAACGCGTACCATAATAACTTTATTACGAGTAAATCGGCTAAAACCCAGGAAGACGAGAAGCCTGTGAACTGGCTGACCTAGGTTACGTATATAAGTGGAATCGTTAAACGAAACGGGATTTAATACGTATAAATACTTCAGCCAATTCCGATACACATTTCCGTCGGCCCGAAAATGATTTTAGATCTATATCCAATCACATACCACCCCATAAATTCACTATTCATCGTATTTAAAGCATGCCCACATTTAAATGATACGATCTCTTCCCCACACTCTCAACATTATCTCGGCCACAATTTTCCGCCCGGCTTGGCTCGAGCCGTCAAAAGCAGCTTAAACGTAACACACGTATCTTGAAATGTGTTTAATTCCATAGACTGGTATGATATCTACCTAAATATCGCTTTGTAGTGTTATAAAATGCAACATGTAAAGAAAACTGCTCCGTTAAAGTGAAGCCCTTGTCTCACTTTTTTTCAACATAGCCTCAGTCAAAAGTGTTTGGTCAGTATCACAAGCTTTCGGTCCGGTTTGGCCGGGCGCTCAAACGCACCTTATACCTCACAGATGTATCTTGAAATGTGTTTAAATCCATAGATTAGTATTATATCTACCTAAATATCAACGTGTGATGTTACAAAATGCCACATGTAAAGACAACTGCTCCGTTAAAGTGAAGCCCTTTTCTCTCCATTCACAATATAGTCTCAATCAAAAGTGTTTAGTCTCTCTTCAGCCCGACTTGGCCCGTGGTGTCAAAAACAACTTAAACCTCACACATGTATCTTGAAATGTGTTTAAATCCGTAGATTAGTATTATATCTACCTACATTTCACTTCACAGAGTCTCAAAGCGTAGTATTTGAAGCAAACGCCTTGCTCAAAGTGAAGCCCTATTTTTGTATACATTCTCAACAAAGACACAATATCACAAGCTTTCGGTCCGGCTTGGCCCGGGCGCTCAAACGCACCTTATACCTCACAGATGTATCTTGAAATGTGTTAAAATCCATAGATTAGTATTATATCTACCTAAATATCACCTTGTAATGTTATCAAATGCAACATGTAAAGATCAGATGATTTGAAAATAGGCTGCTACTGCCCAGCTCGGCCAGTTAGGCGAGACACTGTGGATTTAATGAAAACATACTTCTCCCACTTCTCTCTCTAATACTTCTATTGTCTGTATGCGTGTTCAGGAAAACAGGATTATCAGAAGAAGAAGAAGAAGAAACTATTTTATTTTTGTGTCACATGTTATACATAAAACATACATAAACTTTAAAACATTCAATAAAATATAACATCCGGCCATATGGCCTAAGAGACACAAGGCACTATATTATATCTAAAACAGTATAGTAGTAAATAAAATATCACAGCTTTGTAAGCAACATTGGAGTGTGGTATATATATTTAATTACATGACTACAAACTGCGTTTACAAATGGTTACCAAGAAGAAAGAGTGTTATAATTTGTGTTTAACATGTTGTAGGGGCGGTGGGGTAGCCTAGTGGTTAAAGCGTTGGCTCGTCACGCCGAAGACCCGGGTTCGAATCCCCACATGCGCACAATGTGTGAAGCCCATTTCTGGTGTCCCCCGCCGTGATGTTGCTGGAATATTGCTAAAAGCGGCGTAAAACCAAACTCTGTCAGTCAGTCAGTTTAACATGTTGTACCATAAGACTCTAAATATAACATCTGGCCTGTGAGACACAAGCCACTACATTCTACCTAAAACAGAATAGAATCTCACAATTCTCTAAGCAACAGTGGAGTGTGGTATATTTAATTACATGACTACAAAGTGCGTTTACGTCTATTAAACATTTTAGTAACTAATGCAGCTAAGGGTTTTATTAATTTAACATTACCTAGCATATATTTGGCCTGGTCGGAAGGTGGCAAGAGAGAGAAAAAAAGGTTAATATTTAGTACATTTTCCCACAAATCATATCGTAAATCCGAATATAGTGGGCAGCTGACCAAAAAAGTGAACTTCGTCCTCAATCGAATTGCCATGACAACATTTACAAATTCTATCGTCTAAAGGTGTTTTAGGGCGTGTAAATCTACCGACCTCTATTTCAAAGGGGTAAGGTGCCACATCGTAACTTGCTAAGTGTACTGCGATGAGATCTAGGCAGAAGTTCAGTGACATATGGTTCAGCTGTTAATAGTTTCTTAAACTTTCTGTAAGTACGGAGTTTATTCCCGTTAGGTTTCCCTCGGTCGTTCCAAAGTTCTTTATTCCAGTCCTGACAATCTAATGATCGTATCCACAGTGAGGCGTAATAAAATTCCATTTTAGACATATTATATAGGTCAACCACGGGGAGATCCAATTTGTTAAGAATATTTACAACAATTTTATTCCAGGATTTTGGAAAAGTATTAGACCATCTGCATACAGCACTAGGTATTCTCAGCTTACTCCAGAACCGCACAATTTCAATTTTTGTTTAGAAAATGGAGTTGTCCAACCCATCTCCACGGACCGCTAGAGTTGGAGTCTTACTGCCAACGCCCAGGAAGAATCTACAGGCCTTGTTTTGTACTGCATTTATACAATTGAATTGTTTTGTGCCCCATATGGCTGACCAATAGGATAAGATCGGCTGGACAAGGTTATTGTATAAAGTATTAAGACATTATAAGCCAAACCACCACAAGATCTGAATTTTACATGATAGCACCAAGTGCTCGTCTAGCCGATTTAGCGATTTCTTTAGCTGTAAACTTCATATCAATGTTTTCCTGCAACCAAACGCCCAGATACTTATACGCACTGGTGTAGTCAATAGTAACATCACCAATTTTGAATACAATTTGTGATCTATTGAAACAACAGGGTCGGTAATGAACGACATTAGTTTTCTTCTTATTAATAGTTAAACGCCAACGTTTACACCAATTATCAACACTTTTGATTGAGGCTATGTTGTGAATGGAGAGAAAAGGGCTTCACTTTTAACGAACCAGTTATCTTTACATGTGACATTTGTAAAATCACACATTGATATTTAGGTAGATATAATACTAATCTATGGAATTAAACACAAATCAGGACATATGTGTGAGGTTTAAGTTGTTTTGAGAGCCCGGGCCAAGCATGACTGTGATACTGTGTGGTTGTGTGGTTGTTGAGAATGTATAGAAAATAGGGCTTCACTTTCAGCAACGTTTTTGCTTCAAATTCTACTCTTTCAGACTCTGTGAAGTGATATTTAGGTAGATATAATACTAATCTATTGATTTAAACACAAATCAGGGTAAATGTGTGAGGTTTAAGTTGTTTTTGACAGCACGGGCCAAGTCGGGCTGAAGAGAGACTAAACACTTTTTGATTGAGACTATACACAGCAAAATAACAGGGTTTCCAGATTTCCGAAACCTACATGAAACTGGGTAATGCCAGAATCATGTAGGTTTCCGCTCACGGAAACTATGATTGTTTGTTTCCGGCAGTTTCTGTTGCTGAAACTAACACGGTTAGTTTCAGCGACTGAAAACTGTCGGAAACAACAAGGTTAGTTTCCAGAAATGGAAACTGACAGTAATGTATCATTGTTAGTTTCCATTGCATAAAGCAACTGGAAACCACCATTGATGGTTTATATTAGTGAGAACTTGAATGAAACGTTCGTAGAAAAAAATATATTTGACTCCATATGCATATATCCAGAAACTTACATTAACCTACGTTAAACTGCCTATGTATTTATATAGGGTTTAGTTTCGTGATGTCAGTGTTTCTTTACATCAGAATTCAAATAAAAGATATTGTCACATAAAATAAAATTAATTTCAGGAAAACAGAAACCTAATTGAAAGAATATGGAACCTGAAGATTATTTACGTTTTGTTTGGTAAACTTACGGAAAACTTAAATTTATAAGAGATTTGATGGTACATTTAAAAGCTATTTAAGCAGTGTAAATCAAATATAGTTTGCAACAACCACAAAAGTAGCGGATGATTTGGCCTATTTTCAGTGTACCATGGTTTCCTTTTTTTTCTTTGTGTGAACCATATGTTATCGACTTTATTCGTTTGATTAGTTTGTCATAGATACCTGTGGTGAGACAGACTTTGATCACGTTTTTGCAAACATCCGTTACCATAGCTATTTCACAGCAAGTCATATGTCTGCAAAATTGATAGTTGCGAATGAGATTACATTCAGTAATTGAGGACAGCAGTGTTTATCCACAGTTATCTAGAATATCTATGATAAACATTAGCCAAGTATATTGTGAATGGAGAGAGAAAAGGGCTTCACTAGTTATCTTTACATGTAGCATTTTGTAACATCACACATTGATATTTAGGTAGATATAATACTGATCTATTGATTTAAACACAAATCAGGGTAAATGTGTGAGGTTTAAGTTGTTTTTGACAGCACAGGCCAAGTCGGGTTGAAGAGAGACTAAACACTTTTGATTGAGACTATACACAGCAAAAATAACAGGGTTTCCAGATTTCCGGGAAACCTACATGAAACTGGGTAATGCCAGAATCATGTAGGTTTCTGCTCACGGAAACTATGATTGTTTGTTTCCGGCAGTTTCCTGTTGCTGAAGGGGCGGTGGGGTAGCCTAGTGGTTAAAGCGTTGGCTCGTCACGCCGAAGGCCCGGGTTCGATTCCCCACATGGGCACAATGTGTTAAGCCCATTTCTGGTGTCCCCCGCCGTGATATTGCTGGAATATTGCTAAAAGCGGCGTAAAACTAAACTCAGTCAGTCAGTCAGTCCTGTTGCTGAAACTAACACGGTTAGTTTCAGCGACTGAAAACTGTCGGAAACAAAACAAGGTTAGTTTCCAGAAATGGAAACTGACAGTAATGTATCATTGTTAGTTTCCATTGCATAAAGCAACTGGAAACCACCATTGATGGTTTATATTAGTGAGAACTTGAATGAAACGTTCGTAGAAAAATATATTTGACTCCATATGCATATATCCAGAAACTTACATTAACCTACGTTAAACTGCCTATGTATTATATAGGGTTTAGTTTCGTGATGTCAGTGTTTCTTTACATCAGAATTCAAATAAAAGATATTGTGATATAAAATAAAATTAATTTCAGGAAGACGGAAACCTAATTGAAAGAATATGGAACCTGAAGATTATTTACGTTTTGTTTGGTAAACTTACGGAAAACTTAAATTTATAAGAGATTTGATGGTACATTTAAAAGCTATTTAAGCAGTGTAAATCAAATATAGTTTGCAACAACCACAAAAGTAGCGGATGATTTGGCCTATTTTCAGTGTACCATGGTTTCCTTTTTTTTTTCTTTTGTGTGAACCATATGTTATCGACTTTATTCGTTTGATTAGTTTGTCATAGATACCTGTGGTGAGACAGACTTTGATCACGTTTTTGCAAACATCCGTTACCATAGCTATTTCACAGCAAGTCATATGTCTGCAAAATTGATAGTTGCGAATGAGATTACATTCAGTAATTGAGGACAGCAGTGTTTATCCACAGTTATCTAGAATATCTATGATAAACATTAGCCAAGTATATTGTGAATGGAGAGAGAAAAGGGCCTCACTAGTTATCTTTACATATAGCATTTTGTAACATCACACATTGATATTTAGGTAGATATACTACTAATCTATGGAATTAAACACAAATCAGGACATATGTGTGGGGTTTAATTTGTTTTTGAGAGCCCGGGCCAAACCGGACCGAAAGCATGACTGTGATACTGTGTGGTTGTTGAGAATGTATAGAAAAATAAGGCTTCACTTTAAGCAACGTGTTTGCTTCAAATACAACGCTTTGAGACTCTATAAAGACGTACTTAGGTAGATATGACTCTATTCTAGAGATATAGAGAGAAATCAGGATACATTTGTGAGGTTTAAGGTGTTTTTGACAGCACGGGCCAAGTCTGGCTGAACAGAGACTAAACACTTTTGATTGAGGCTATATTGCATTTTGTAACATCACGCATTGTTATTTAGGTAGATATAATACTAATCTATGGATTTAAACACAAATCAGGATACATCTTTGAGGTATAAGGCGCGTTTGAGCACCGGGCCAAGCCGGACCAAAGACTTGTGATATTGTGTCTTTGTATAGAAAATAGGACTTCACTTTGAGCAAGGTATTTGCTTCAAATACTACGCTTCTAGACTCTGTGAAGTGATATGTAGGTAGATATAATACTAATCTATGGATATAAACACATTTCAAGATACATCTGTGAGTTTTAAGTTGTTTTGACATCACGGGCCAAGTCGGGCCGAACAGAGACTAAACACTTTTGATTGCGGATTTTGTTTTCCGAGGACATGTGTATTAGTAAATATAAGCATATGCATACGCGCTGGCTATCGGATTAGGGCTGGTATTGTTTACAATGAAAACACATAACATATCAAGGAAAACACATAACAACAAGGCGGTGTCTTTTCTACGGGAATCTCGGTATGTAGACTTTGTTGTTGTGTTGGTCTTTTCCCCATTAACGATACATTTTCAATCAAACTATGCATTTGTGAAGGTGGGAAGTGTATCGACCCAAATGTGCGGGTTTCGTTTTAATATTCTGCAATCCATTTTTAGTATTACCCGGTGGCCCGGCCCGGCCCGACTTTTCTTGGCCCGACTTTTAGGCCATCCCGAAGTCAATGTATGTCTTTGTATTTTGTCTTATAATCCTAATTATTTTATTGCCATATTTGTATGCATTTTGAAACTTAATAAAAGCATACGATCTACTTATACTTATAGCGTATTTATAACATGACTGTAATATCTAGACATATTATAGAATGCCAACATGAATCATATTTCCCACACGCCCTAGGTATGACCTAGTGTATGTTGTCTGTCGCATTACGCTACACGGCGAAAACAAATTATTCTGTTGAATGCTACCACAAATGAATAAAACAAAATGCAAATATTAGAAATAAAACAGACTAAAGTCTGCAACAATGTCAGGTTATTACCTTGTTCGAGTAATGTATCCATCAATATCCACATAGGTTTAGTCCCGATTTTGACAGCCTCAAATTTTGACAGTGAAATTTCTCACTTCTGTAATTTATCTAGCCAGTTATCCCAATTTTGACAATGAACTTTGGTACCCTTTGTCAGCTCTTCTCGTGCCCGTTTTTTACATTACTGGTAAGGATATAGGAACCAATAGAGCTTTGGTCTGATGTGTATGCTGTTTGTCCCTCTTCTGACAACAGTCCCATCTGCTGCTGTAGTGACTGAGGCTGTTTTCAGGCACTGACATCTCCATATAATGGTACCCATTCCTGTTGGCAGTTCGTCTCAGATACCTATATCCATCCAGCAACAATTCTCCACCTGGTCTCCTACCATCTAACTTTGTACCTTCTCAGCCATGATGAAATATGATAAGGAAATGTGATGTATATGTGGGCATATATACTTTGCAAGTAATTGGTAAAGCTACTTCTCCCATCCTGCTCATGACGTAACCTTTTTTAAATATTGCATTCATACATCTCAACGGATAATGCTGCTTCTTGCATCCTTTTCCCTCAGTTGATTGTGATATTTTAGTGTTCAAGAATGTTACTTGTTCTGTACTTCTCTCTCGGGTGATTGCATTTACTAGTACATAACTACCCTTAATTGGTGCAGCTAGTTATCCCAGGTTTGAGAGCGAAACTTCGCGAAACTTTCTTTAAAAGGTAATTTAATTAGCCAATAATGAGCAATCAATCCACTTGTGTTTTTCTTGGTCATATCCTCCCCAACAATCCCTACCCACCCGTACCATTGTCTTGCTAATTAACATGGTCTGGTGATCCTCTTTGCGCCTTAAAGGTCATATGCAACCAAAAATCAAACATAATTAAAACACAATTATCACTTATTCATGACATATAATATACTTTGCTGATTATGAAAAAGATATAAACAAAATTATAAGCGTACAATCGCAAATCAAAAGTGCAATATTTTGTACTTGGGTTTACTTCCCAAGAAACGGAGCAGCCGGGATACCGAACCCAGTCAGGGCGGGTGGGTGTGCACTCAAGTGTAATGGCTGGTTCATTTGCAGATGCCTCACGTCTCGTGTGTGTGTATATATATAGAGATGTTAGGTTTTGTAAAACATGCTCCTTTCTTGTGTATAACATTTTGCAATCAACAGACATCATAACATGTCATGTGTACAAGTATCATCTGCCTGTCTGTGTAATTACATAATGTGACAGAGACCGAGCGCGGGCCATAAATCGATGCTTTTTGCTTATGGTGTGTAGCCTGATTGGTGTTAAGTTCAATTTGCATGTGGTGAAATAGACAAATGAAATTATATAAACAGTTATATCGGTAATCTACTGTCATAACATAAAATGCTCGCACCTGTGAAATATCAACAACACATTAGAAATATAGCTCACACCAAAGCCTTCACCGAGTATTCACCGGACAACCCGCTTCCAAGCTGAGCTAACCTATTTCACAGCCCAACTGTTGAAACCACTTTTCCCCAAAGCGCTGGGGGAAAATTATGGAATCGTTTGAACTCCGATTTCGCGCGGGTTTTTTCATCGCGTTATTTTTCAACTTTATAAGTTGAATTTGCATTTTTGATGATTTGTTTCGGTAAGTCCATACCGAAAGGTATCAGAATCTGCAAAGTTATGTTTTACGTTGCATGTGACCTTTAAATAAACAACATGCCCGACTAGCAAAAGAGGAACTCCCCCATCAACTTACTGGCGGTTAAAGGAAAGATGTTGTTTTTACACAGGTACTTTACGACAGGGTGTAATCAGTATAGATTAGTAAATCTACATACATAAACACTACCTTTTGACAAATCCGCTGTGCAAGATAAAAGTAATTAATCAACCAGCGTGTTATCGGTTAATCCTTTGATCAATGTTTGTTTTGTATCTCAGCTGATAATTCGTCTTGCTGCACTTCCATGAGCATATTACATAAAATGTAATACATTCGGCACATCAGACCTTAATTCATAATGCTGAGTATTTACACAAGAAATGCGAAATGGGAACCTCTGTCGGATAATCTGAGTGGTTTTACCATCATACCAGTTATAAATTCAAACTGGAAAAAAAAATCCAGTTAGTTATAGCTTGGAAATGTCTTGGAAAGATGATGTTTCCAAGACATTTCCAATTTTGGAAAGATGAGATTTGCAATTTTGGAAATATCCGCAAGGGGAGATAACTGGTGGGTGATGGTAAATGATTGTTCTGCATGGGCTAATAGCGGCATGGGGCGGCATGAGTGTTTCATGGGGCGTTAAGGCGGCTGGCGGTAGTCTTTGATGTTTGGTGTTGTTTTAGTAATGATTGTTTAAGGGATTAACGAAAGGATTATCGACTTGACTAGTCGAAATTGCAGTGGTGAACACATTTTAAATGTTCAATGTTTAACTTACCATCAAGTCAATTATGACATATAACATGTGTAGGTTTATACCACCAAATACTGGTTACGACAAAGGGGGTGGTAATCGCTGAATTGCATGCAATGTTAATTGACCCCTGAAAAAACTTATGGGCCAACACTGTTTGGAGGATACGAACGGAACTTCATTGTTGCATAAGAAATACATATAAGCATTTGATATGTACTGAAGTTAAAATTGCAGATACCTAAGTAAATTTTCATTTGTCATAAATATAATATGTAATAGACATCATATGTTTACGTGGCATGATTAAATATCGAGGTAAAAAACACAGAAATAAGATCAAATTGGATCAGTCACTATGCCATTTATGCATTAGAAAATCCGAAAAGCATACACTGCTGGTATACTTTATTGCAATCAGACAGGAACTGCCGGGGTATTCTCAAATAACAGCATCTGATGACCATCCACCCTTCCTAATGTCCCGCTGTTTGGGTTGAAGAAATTTTGTCAAGGTGGCCAGAAGCCCAGTCCCTGTGTCCGTCACGGTCGAGGGAGCAGGTACCGACAAGCTTGCAGTTTGGTTTGGAAATTAGACTGTTGGCGAGAAACATTAATCGCTCTGGATCAGTTCCCTCTAATTACAAGGGATATATAATGAGAAGAAGCATGAAAGTGTACATTCGACTTCGAAATGGCTAATGCTCAACTTGAACAGAAGTGTCACATTCCTACACCTCGTTGGTGCAATATGCCAAAGGCCAAAGACAACCCACGAAGAAGAAATACCGATACCTGGAACGTCGTCTTCAAGAACTGAGACACCAGTTTCAAAATGGAATTTTAACTGTTAGACAGTTTGCTGATTCAGCGTCTCTTCTTTCTCATCTTTAATATACTTATAAATGTGTATGTATATTTAAAATTTTGTAATATTTTGAAACATTTCATAATATGATGTAATATAACTATTTATAATTCCTGTAAAATTTAGCATGTTGTAACATGATTAAATAAAATATGTCCATATAGTCTCCCGTTACCACTCGTGGCTTACGCCTTCTATGTTTTTTATGTGTTTTATATTTCAATGTATATATGCTAAGTGAAATGAGACTGAAATAAAACACTATCTTTAAACATATTTTGGCTCGTTTTCTCATTAGGTGTGCTCATTCGCATAATCCGGAATATCCTCTTCTATCAACACGTAGGCCTATCATTGTCTCTATAATCCAATGTTAATTTGCTAACGGACGGGACATCAACATTTCTCTTAACTCATCTGTTTGGACCAAAGGTCGATAGAGGGAGTTTCCATGTATATTCTCACGCCGTCATCAAGATAACAGTTACTACAACCAGGTGAACAGAAGTATATATGCATAGTGACCAGCAGCAAATTAACACCAGGTAATTCAGCAACTAGCACATCGTTGGGGCCAACAGGAGAGTAAGATCAACAAGTCTAAATCCACTCCTTTGTCCAAGTGATGGAATCAATCAACATTCAATCAGCTTGTCTATCCTGAACGTTGTACATCGGAATGCCGCTCTATGCAATAAAATGGAGTTGTTATCACATAAGTGGTATGCTTCGTTGTGTATCCCCATACTGTTTACTGCAGTATAAGTGAAATCTGCTTCACTTTGCGAATGACCAATCTTTTGAAGTTGATTTAAGTTCTACTTAAGTAAACTGCTACCTAACAGATTCATCTCAGATTAAAACATCTCATTCCAAAGTCGTGTTTTCTTAATTCAGGTTCTAAGAAATACTGAACTTTTACATATTAGATATAAATCTATCGGTACCAGTTTGACGTGTCTGGTCATGAGTTAACTAACATAGTGATTATATATTTTGACCATTACATGTGTCATTCACACGTCATGTATGCCATTCTAATGTTCTCTGATCCATTTCATCATACAGCATTTATTTCATTCAATGTTTTGAAGCTCATATGAAAACATGAAAAATGTTACTGTTCCAGTTCCTTTTGAAGAGTGAAAGTATTTTTGTTCTTGGAGTGTTCCAACCAATATAGTCATTATGGTTACAATCGGCCTGATTTTAATTAATACCTATCAAGTTAGATGTTACACACGCGTGCATGCACACACACCCACACAAAACATCCGTAATTTGTGAATTCTGTTCGGACGATAAAGAAATATCTAATTTGATAAGAATCACTCTATAAATTATCTTCCCTTACTCTGAGAGAAGCATGGCATTATTCGTTCATTTTTTAATAATTTTATCTGCATAAAAGAAGGTATTATCAAAAATGAGAAACAAACTTCCGTATACTACCATTTCACAAACATTGCGATATTAACCATGGAATAATGTTAAGTTTAGTCTGTTTTCAATGTCATAATATGTGAGGTTCCTCATTCACACATACATACAAACTGACAGCATAACACAAAACAATATGCAACCAACCCAATGTAATGTAATACAATACAATTTTCACCGCCTGTGCATACCACACTGTAGACGAATCTCTCAGGTGTGTTAGAGCGATAATCACATCGCGACATGATTAACAAACCTACAGCTCAGCAGATTTTATTAACTTACCTTTTAATAAGAAAAACAAGATTTATGGATGTCAACTTCTTTATTGTGAATAACACGAAGTTTCGGAGTGTATGCTTGCTCCTTCATCAGGTGAAAATCAGATCACAGTAATGCATTCCACTTCTTAATGCCCATCAAAGATTTAACTTACTTCCAGAGGCTTCTTTAAGAGGCATAAAAACGTGTTAATTAAGTAGGCCTTGTTAATTGGTGACTCTTAACTGCCTTGACTCACTCAACAATCAACAAGGGATTAGGTCCTGGGGCGTGCAAAGAACAATAATTTACCTTCACCCACCAGTTATCTCCCCTTGTGGACATTTCCCAAATTGTACATTTTTGGAAATCTCATATTTCCAAAATTGGAAACATTGTTCGTGAATATGTCATGCTTCTTGCATATTTCATGCAATTCGAACAGCAACTGTTTGACTGCGTTTCTCCTTTTTAGCACATCCTTGCACTTTGCTATTGCTAGAAGACTCTTTACTTAGGTAAATAGGTAAATACAGTTTTAGCACACAGCAAATGCTTATATGTATTTCTTATGCAACAATGAAGTTCTGTCCGTATTCTCAAAATAGTGTCGGCCCATAGGTTTTCACATGCAATACAGCAATTAATACTCCCTTGTTGTAACCCGTGTTAGGTTGTATAAACCTACACATGTCATTTGTCATCATTCACTTGATGGTCAGTTAATGAATTTATAACAGGTATAATCAGTGGTAACACCACTTAGATTACCCGACAAAGGTTCCCATTTTGCATTTCCTGTGTCTGGAGTAAATACTCAACATTATAAACATCGATCAAATGATTAACCCATACTTTTATCTTACACAGCGGATTTGTCAAAGGTAGTGTTTATGTATGTACATTTACTAATCTATACTGAATACACTCTGTCGTGTCTGTGTCTGCGTAAAACAACTTCCTTCTTTCAAAGGATTAACCGCCAAGACATTGATTCTCATTATTGGCTAACTAAATTACTTTTGTAAAGAATGGCGGACATTATGCAATTAGTTCCCAGGTATGCTATCTTTGGTGACCAATGAGACTATATACCAATGTGAAATACCTGAAACGATATATCACTTTTCGTAAACATGTATTAGACTGTTAAAAGACACATCATTTGGAACAGCTGCAGGTGAATGGTATATCACTCATTTTTGTGGATATTGATGGATACATTCCTTGAACAAAGTAATCGCCTGACATTGTTCTTATAACTCTAATCTGTTTTAATTTTAATAATTGCATTTTGTTGTTTTTTCATTTTTCGTAGCATTCCACAGAATCATTGTTTTCGTCGTGAAGTAATGAGACAGACAACATACACTAGGGCGTGTGCGAATTATGATTTACATTGGCAAACTATAAAATGTCTAGATATTCCAGTTATAAGTATAGGCAGATCGCCTGATTTTTATTTAGTTTCAAAATGCATACAAGTATGATAATAAACTAATTAGGATAATAAGACCAAATATAAAGACGCACGTTGACTAGTATCTACATACTGGTGAGTGGACGTTTACCACGTGAATGTAGCAAGAAATTTATTGGGCAGTATTGTCACTTCGACCCCCACCTCGCTTCCGAGGAAGAAATCGTTATGTTACAAGTTGTGTCATGCCAAAACCTGTTGGCCATGATTTAAAGGTTTGTTTTCACCGAGTTACAAAATCAAAACTACTTTCTACTGGTAGTAAAATCTGTAATTGATTGATGTCAAATAGGATTTTGCATGACATATCTTATAACATTACAGATTCTCTTGTGGAAGCGAGGTGGGTGTCAATATAATACTACTTACAATATTATTGCCACTTCCACCACAACCTCGCTTCCGAGAAAGAAATCGTTATGCTTCAAGTTGTGTCATGGGAAATCTTTTTGGTCATCAATCATATATTTATTGTACTACAACTAGTAGGTTGTTTTGATTCTTTTACTTCCGCGAAGCGATCTGAACACATTTAAGATATCGTTCCAAGCTTCCACAACGCTCGCTTCGCACTCACAAACA
Organism: Haliotis rubra; assembly: GCF_003918875.1. Taxonomy (NCBI): domain Eukaryota; kingdom Metazoa; phylum Mollusca; class Gastropoda; order Lepetellida; family Haliotidae; genus Haliotis; species Haliotis rubra. Next base: position 40,797 of record NW_025767346.1, on the reverse strand, counting down.
TAACCCATTTAGCACGAACTACGGGGTCCGGTGGAAATTAGTGCATGGTGACACCATCACTCGACCCCCTAGGAGGGCAACGCAACGATTCGTTTTGCCTCGAGTAAGTTTCGTTGTTCAGACCATCCTTTAATGTTGGAATATGGGCGAAAAGTAAATATAAAACAACATGAGCGATTCTGCCCTCTGTGTATTGTACTTACCATTGAATCAAGGTACCAATTCTTTATTGAATGTTCATTTTACTGTGATCTGAGAAACAACCTGCTTCAACAATGCTACATAAATAATCCATGTGAAACTAAATTTATCAACTTATTATTGTCTTGCAATTCTACAACTGTTAACAATCTTGCTAAGTTTATATTTTTGCATTGACAAAAGAGCGAAGTTGTCGAATATAGAGTATAAGGTTAAATGAGACATTGTACATGTTAGCATACAGCTTAATATTATATATGGCGCTGGATTGTATTGTTATCTTCATAATTGTATAACGGGTCGGTGTCCCTTGTACGAAATTAACTCTCACTCACTAGATATAAGCTTACGATGACACATACTTAAACTAAACGTGACAAAATTCACTTTTCACCCAAAACATTGAACATTTAAAATGTGTTCACCACTGCAGCTTCGACTAGTCAAGTCGATAATCCTTTCGTTAACCCTTAAACAATCATTACTAAAACAACACCAAACATCAAAGACTACCGCCAGTCGCCTTAACGACCCCATGAAACACTCATGCCGCCCCATGCCACTATTGCAATTATCCCATGCAGAACAATAATTTACCATCACCCACCAGTTATCTCCCTTGCGGATATTTCCAAGATTGGAAATTTTGGAAACATCATCTTTCCAAAATTGGAAAGTCTTGGAAACATCATCTTTCCAAAATTGGAAATGTCTTGGAAACATCATCTTTCCAAGACATTTCCAAGCTTGAAAGATGGATTTTTTCCAGTGTCGACCGTGACGGACACGCGGACTGGGCTACTGTCCACCTTGGCAGGATTTTGTTCAACCTAAACAGTAGGGCATTAGGAAGGGTGGATGCCCATCAGATGCCGTTATTTGAAAATATCCCCGGTAGTTCTTGTCTGATTGTAATTAAGCTCCCAACAGTGTAGGCTTTCTATGAAAGTGTTGTACAATTAGTTACTAAGATCGCGGATGGCATGTATATTTGATATAAGACCAGTTGACTGAGAAGCTAATGAAACTAAGATACCAAAGACAATGACATAAAAAAAACTCATCCAAATTCCCTTAAGTACAAAATATACCAGCTCTGTGACACAGAAATGCACATAAAACACAAAGACAAGAGGCAGCTGGACGGATTGCACCTTAAATATATAAAGAAGTCGTCGTCTTCTGATCGCTAAATCCTGAATAAGATAAAGATGATTAGTTTATTCATTTATGCAGACAATATACAACCATTTAATTCATCCTTCTTACAATCCTACTTTCTTTTCTTGATGAAACACTCCACAAACGTAGCCCTCCTGAACACGCATGTTGCATGTGAATAGCAAACTTCGACAGTAGTTGTACACAGATGCCTTAAAAGTGCGATTATAAAAAACTAAAATGTAATAAATTTATTACTAGACGTGAGCTCGTAAACACCACACTTTTGTGGTTGTTGTTTTACAGGCGCAATATGCTTCGGGCAGAGCCCACGTGCAAATTCACCTGTCAATGAACGGATGCAAACTCTCTGTCTCTGTCTCTGTCTCTGTCTCTGTCTCTCTCTGTCTCTCTGTCTCTCTCTCTCTCTCTCCCAAAACGTGAGTTATCTGTCTGCTACTCCCTCCCCTCCAGAAGGAACACTGCTGTAGAGACGACACACGTCACTTGATCTACCAAACATGACGAAAATAAGGTGATACTCCAGTTGTTCTGTTTGGATACGAGTTATGAGCCAACACGATTTCGGGTAACACTTTGTCACAAATCTTTTCACTGGCTGCAGCTTTCACCATAGATGATTTCAAAGTTCTATGTGCCCTTTCCACTGGATTTGCTTGAGGACGAGCTATCAGGGTAAAACTGAACACAACACTCCAATGATCCATGAAATCCTTGAATTCAGAGGACGTGAAAGTTGAACCACTATCAGTGTGTAATGTATGTGGCGGTCCAAAGATGGAAAAAAGCTTTTCAAGCGCATACATTGCTGACGCAGAGGTAGCTGATCGTACAGGAAACGCAAACACCATACGTGTCAGATCATTCAAACATGTCAACACGTACTCATAACTTTTCGATGACGTAGGAAGCGGTCCGACAAAGTCACAGTGGATAGTTTGCCATGGTACTGAAGCTGTCCGAGTTACACCAATGGGACTCCGGGGCACAGCATGAGGGCCTTCTATACATGCTGAACACTGACTGACGTATTCTCGAACTTGTCTCTGTGTAATGGACTTGTCAGTCATCCTTGCTAAATTCCATGTACGTATTACACCAAAATGAGCAAGATCATGAGCACGCTTGATAACAGCATACTGTTTATCTGTTGATAAAGCACAGACAGGCAATTCCTCTGAATCTTCCACGGGATATCTTGACAGAATGTCACTTGGAATGTTATAGTCCCAGGTATATATTCCACATCAAATTGATAATCTGAAAGTTCTAAATACCATCTTGCGCATTTATCAGATTTCGATGACATAATAAATGTCAAAGGCCTGGGTCTGTTTTGAATACAAACTTCCTACCACAAATATATTCCCTAAACTTCCGTACTGCCAAGATAAGTGCCAAACCTTCCCTGTGTTAAGTGGAATAATTCCGGTCTGTTTTTGACAACATTTGTGAAGTATAGCAAATAGGATGATCATTCTGCAGAAGTACCCCTGCTAAACCCGTTTTACTGGCGTCTGTCTGAACAACAAATGCAGAAGCATTAGGACTAAAGTCAGGATGTGCTAACACTGGCGCCTTAGTGAGAGCAGCCTTAACTGTTAAATGTCTCAGGTCCAAACAAAATCTTAAGCTTTTATCAGCCTTCTTAACCCAAACAATTTGTGAAATGACAGTTGATGTACTAGGTTCCACTATACATTGATCCGCCATTGATTTAGTTTGTTCATCAACAATCTTATCTACATGAGGACCAAAACGCTTGCGTCGCTGAGTAACCTTACTCAAATCTGCGTTCGGTTTAAGTGTCAGCTTGAATGTATGGCCATTCCCCTTGCCTAAACCTGTAAACAGAGTATCTTTGTATTCTCTGAGCAATGCTATCAACTTTTCCCGATGTAAATCATCCACTGGTCCTATGTTAAACTCAGGATCACTTAACTCCCTCTGTTTTACAGTTGAAGGTGTATTTGAACACACAGATTCCTTACACTCCCGAGCCTCACCAAAAGAGTCTGACATCTGTACAACTTCTATCTCACTGGTTCTGGATTCATTACTAACGCACACAGATTCCCTGAACTAACATCAGACCTGGCTACAAACAACCCTGTCTTGGTTTCAAAATTCTCATTACGTTCAATCATCGTCTGTTCACCATCACCAAGGTTCCGACTAACAGACACCCGCAACACTTTCTGACACCTTGGTGGTATAACGACAGATTCAGTCAAATGTACTGTGACAACATGGTCGCCAGATTCGATTAAGTTACCCAGTTTGACTTCGTTATGTTTAGGTACCCGAGTAATACTGTCAAACTTTGATAAGAAATCCCAGCCAAGCAGAACATTCCAACACATGGAAAGTAGACTCGTAGATACTACCGTCAATACGGACACGTATTAACTGTACCGATAGCATCTAATGACTCGCCAGACAAACTCTTAAGCTTCGACTTCGTTTCCTGTATGGACACACCACTAAGAAAAGCCTTCTGCAACGAGCTAACACTAATGCATGACACACACGCACCTGAATCGATGACTGCTTGCGTACTGACAAAGCCTACCAATTTCAACAATGAGGGTGAAACAGAAGGTTGTACAACATTCACTCTCTTACGACAGAATCGGGAAAGACTTCCGCCCGCATCATGCCCTCCCATCCACCCATCCCAAATTGCTATGTAAAGTGATATGATTATATTCCATATATGCAAAAAGGGGCGCCAAGGGGTTGTGAAGCGTTTAACGGGGGCATAAAAGTTATTTTGGGGGGAGGGTAAAATCAAAAAGTGGGGAGGGGGAGGAAAATATACAGCACCTGTAACTCAGACCCTATTTCTTCTCCCTTCTCGCCTTCCGTGTTATCTGCTGTCTTAATTGGCTATGGTACTTCCGTTACCGGTTGTGTAGTATTTGCCTTACAACATATTATATTTTTACTCACATTTTTGCCGATTCCGACGGGATACGATCCATGGGCCTTGGTGTCCTGAGCGCTCCGCTTAACCGACTGTGCTACTGATGACATCACGGTGTGGATGTGTAATACTTAGGTTTGTCAGTAATATATAATTGTAGATCTTGATGTATGTGAATGTGGATGTTATAACACTTCGTGCGTGTCTTTCTTAGACCGTGAAGGTTGGAATTTTCTGAGGATTCGGACACTCCTATCGAACCTAATCGAGTTAAAATTAGACAATCGGATCCAAGATCTTCATCTTCTGCATTGGATTATTTATATTTGATTCTGATTGTGACTTACAGAAGGTTAATACCAGTGTGAATGACAGTGTGAACGACAGTGTGTCGTTGTTTCCCCGCCTAGACGCCAATGACAATCTAGTTTTTCCTGCCAACCCTTCCCACCAAGCAGTAAAAAAAACCCCATATGTCATAACTTCTTCACCTTATGCGCTAAAATATCGACAGAAGAAAACGCCAGGAAACTTGGCCAAGAAAATACTTGTTACCAACAATAGGTACTTGCAGAAACTGCAAAGCCGAACTGAGCAAAATCCAAATTTGGCTATCCAAGACACATCGATTTCCACAAATCAGATTTCAATGTAACAAAAAAAAAATGTAAACAGTCAAACAGAAACACAGCCCCTCTCCGTAAAGGAAGTTGGTTTGAAGGAAGTAATGTTTCTTTAAGAAAATCTCTGTTATTACTGTATTGCTTTGCTCAAAAGTTTTCCTATGACCTCACAGCCCGAGCGACGTCAATACCTGATGAATTAGGTGAACGCACTGAGCAAACTTCGATGGAAACTATACTCCTCACACAAAAATAAGCAACAAGTATTTTTGATAGCGATTTTTTCCGACATGTTACTGAAAGGTAAATATTCAAAGAATACATAACCTATAGTGACTGTTGAATTGATTTATCTGATAACATTGACAACATCACCCGAACACAACCGCCCTCAGAAACAACATGCAAAATGTGTGGCATGAATGTGCTCCACTCTTCACACATGCACCCTGATCGGTGTAGACCTACCTGCAATCATTCCTCTGCTACAACAAGCGGGTCCTAACTTAATTTTTATGGATGATAATGCCCGTCCATGAATGATGATACCCGAGAAAGAGTTGTTAATGATGTTTAGATCAACAACACCACACGCATGGACTGGCCTGCAAGGTTACCTGATCTTAATCCCATTGAACATGCTTGGGGCTTTATTGGAGCCGTGTTTACGGTCTCCATGTTCTACCCCAGACTCTGGATGACCTTGAGCAGGCGTTACAGAGAGAATGGCAGAACATTCCACAACAGCAACTTTAAAGGCTCATTTGGTCAATGCAAAAACCTGTAGAAGCTTGCATTTGTACTTATGGTGGTAATACGCGTTACTGAACACTGCTTCACTGTCCAAAACTGACTTGACCTTATTGTTAACATTTTGCTCCATCAATGCAGCACATTTTGCACGACTGTTTCACGGGTACATGTTTTTGATGATTTGAAAGTCTATTATTGCTCTATAATTTTCATTTTGTTAATCATGTGTACATATGTTCCACCTTTCTATTGCATCATTCCATGATTTGCAATTTCAATAAATGAAAATGTAATGACTAAAAATTTGTCTTGCTTAACTTTTTGTGAGGAGTATATCAGTATCTACTATAACTACATTCGTGAGGTGTGTGTGGATGACATTGTAAACCGCGGTATACCCAAATAGGAGGACAGGAAAAAACCGTGGAAATTGGTGAAGCAAAGTTTGGAAAAAGGAAATATAATCGTGGTAGGATAGTTGACGGAACGTGGCTGCTTGGGGGCATTTGCCGTGAATCCCGAAATCCCTGTGCAAAAAAAGAGACGCTAGTACCTTACTGCCCCTAATAGAACGCCATATTGTCCCAGGAAAAGCAATCATATCTGATGAATTGGGCGGCCTATCGTGGCATCAAAGATTTAGGTTATGAATATATACTACTCACACTTTGCTAGGGATCACAAAACTTCCCAATTTTACTTAAACATGGTTGTATAATTTGAAATTGTACCCATTTAAAACTGGATAAATAATAATATGGTTACCCTTCTTTAGGCAAACAGCAACTTTAATCTAACCTTATGAACTTGATACATAACTAACCATAATAATGGTTTTCATGGCACCAATCAACCATTTTGCAAATCATGGAACGAATCATTGACAAGTACACAACACCTGACAAAAGCAGGTATGGGATCCACAAGGTGCAATGACATACTAAAACCTAGAATCCATGCTTACAATAAGCTTAGATATTTAAACCAAATTAGACCCTCATCATAGTTTTCTGTTGAATCAATGATCTGATCCTTAGCAAAGTGTGAATAGTATATAACAGTGAACCATTTCGCCAATTTCGTCGGTAAATATTTCAGAAAATTATTAATTATTGTTTTTGTGATATAAAGCCTTGTTATTCTTAAGTTAAGGATGATGATAACATACGAACTATTGTCCTTACATCATGTAATAAATTGCTTTTACCGACCCAACCACAAAGGCTTGTACTAATTTGATTGAAAACCGGTGGTGGTGCATAAAGTGTCAGCTGCCGAGCACCCACTCTACCCGTCGGAACTTTGGACTACACCTCGCCGAGGACATCTGGCATTGTGAGGGACGAACCCGCGTTTAAATTCTTACTGGGTTCGATTTCCAGATTATATCCATTGCAGGTAAGCGTTTCCATCAGAAGTGTTATTATTTCATAGTGAATATTGTTAGTTTTCAGGCTACTGTTGGTCCTCGATTTTGACGTCATATCCGCCAAACGCAAAGTATCCCTGAAAGTTGCAGAACCACCTCGCGATAGGCTGAACTTGCTGATTGCAATACATCCAGTTTGGAAAGAGTACTCGTTCCAAGTGTATTTTTTGTAGTATGCAGTTACGTTGGCATCTCCTGTCTCGAATACTGAAGTATTTGCGTATGCTACAATATAAATGGTCTTGCTGTGTGTTTTATCGAATATCGTCGCCCCGAGAGACACATGAGGGCATGTTGACATATAGGGTCCCAAGGTGGGCCGACTGTAGCAGATGGTGGCGCCAGTGACGTGTCTCCCTCGAGAGGTCCACGTGGTGACTGCTTGAAGTGGTCGCTGTCATATGATCACGTATCTGAAATAAAGACAAACTGGTGTTATGTTTCAGATTGATGAGCTGTACGAAAAGACGGACACAGAGTGTTATTTTCATATGGTGACGTCATCACAATAGAATTGGAAGTACTGCACGCCCAAACTAGGAAAAGACCTACGATGACCTCACTGTACGTTAATGTAATATGTTGTTACAATTTGATATAAATGAGTTCATAAATGCAAACATCATGTCATAACAATACAGTTATTGATGAGGTGAGGTGAAATTGGGTTTAACGTCGTGCTTGAGAATATTTCGCTCATATGATGACGTGCATGCGGGTGTATGTGTATCTGGGGCTGCTTGTACTAGCCCAGACTTAAGCTGGTTTTATAGTGCTAGCCCACTGAGATACCATGCCGCAGTGAAGCATGAATACCCACTCAGACACATTAAACTGACTCCGAGCCGACCAGTCCTTGTTGTACCCATTAATGCCGAGCGCCAGGCAGGGACCAGCAAGTACCATACCGACCCACACCCTCAAGAATCAGGCACCTAATCGCCAGCACTCAAAGTCAGACGCCTAACCCGATCAGTCGCAATGGCTTCTAAAACAATTGACGTCAGACAACTGGAAGTCTAGACCATGGGCTTGATGTACCCCTCTGATAAGCGTATATTGGCACCGCACGGCCGAAAGCTATAAATACATAACTGCGCCATTTAGAAGGTGGTCAAATGTAACATATGTTATATAGTTGGGGTTACGCTTTCTTGGTTAAGTCCATATTCTAGTAATTTTTACCCATGCTTGTCGTAAGAGGCGACAAACGGGATCGGTGGTCAGGCTCGCTGGCTTGGTTGACAATATGTCATCGGTTCCCAATTGCGCAGATCGATGCTCATGCTGTTGATCACTGGATTGTCTGGTCCAGATTCGATTATTTACAGACTGCCGCCACATAGCAGGGATTCTGCTAAAGTGCGGCGTAAGCTAAACTCACTCACCCACTCTAGTACTTTTATTGGGTTGAGTTCAATCAGGGGATTCGAACCCACATCCTCAGTGCATTGTGTATTCATAGCTTTCAGCCGTGGGAGCCGTGCCGATATATAGTATATTTTAGTTTGAGAGTCGATACAGTCTTTCACACGAATTTCACAGTGCACCGATCATCTCACGCATATTGGCTTGAACTGTCACAGGGTGGGCGTGACCCGGGTTACGATGACCTCAGTCTTGTCTTATGTTCACATAAGGGGCTTGTAACGCTAAAACTGCCATCAAGGTATCTACTTGATGATACCTTGATGGCGGTTTTAGCTACAACCCTATATACAAGAAAGGACACCCAAGTTGATCGTGCCATCAAGCACATGGCGAGCTATTTAAATTTTATACTGCAAGTGTAACCGGAGAACTGAAACGGAATACCGTGTTACCGATTGGTACAAAATATGGATTCACAATTACACGAAATATAATGTGACAATCCTGACGGAGCACATGGCTGGTGCCACCGTCAGTCAAGGCGAGGACCACTCAGGTACTGGGTCTCGTTTCGCAAAGCTATCGTAGCTCTACGACTGTCGTACCATCTATACCGTAACATAGACTTACGACAGTTGTAGTGCTACGATAACTTTAATGAACGAAGACCCTACGCTCTTACAGGTCCGTCCTGGTCCCGGGCAGTCATGAGACAAAACCAGCCACTTCTTCATCCACCCATACCGCCAATTACTTTCTCATGGCTGCTCTTATCACACCTGACATTCACCTTATACTGCCCAACACTCCACAGCCCCCATGCCTTCTCTTCCGCACTCAGCACACCTTGTATGTTTTCACTGATTCCTACACCAAACAGCCATGGCATACAGTCCAACCGTACTATAACATAACATATACTGTCCAGTCAAACCAAATTACAATGTGATCTTGACACTGTTGACTAGTGGTGGTCCGATTAATTGAAGTAATCGAAGATTGGTCGCAGTGCCTAAACGACCAAGCAATCGATTGTGTTTTCTCATAATCGAACACAACCAATTTTGGAACACTTGTTTGCATCAACAATATTTTACACAAGCTTGGTTTTGTCTGTGTCATTAAATTTACATTTCATAAGCACTACAAGCTCGTTCCAAGTCATGATTGAATTTATCTTAAAGAATCCAGGAAATCTGTGTTCCTAACATACTAATCATCATTTAAATATGCGAAATTTGCCAATGGATTTTGTGCAATTTGCAAAAGACCCAAATTACTACATGTTTTTTCTTTATTTTTTGTGTGTGCATTAACAAATATAACAGTAAGATTTGACAAATGACACAAACCAATTATTTTCGGTGATTGATCGGTTGTAATGAACCAATCATGAATTATGAGATTTGAACCAATTCCCAGCACTACTGTTGACCACTGGGTCCCATTTTGGTGAATACTAACTGACAAGCAAGCCCCCATTTCGCAGAAGGCTGTGTTCTTATATCATTTTTTAAATGTTATGTCAGGTCGGAATGAACTTCGAAAAGATCGTGGCCCTCTTGGCCCTAAGGAATAAAATCATGTTCCCGCAGCTGTCCATTAAACGACTGACGGGAGCCCCATGTGGAACCTCATTACAATATTGAAAAATATGCTTAACAATTGTGAGGAAGGGTGGGGGCGGGTAATTGATTTTGTACATCATGACATCAGGGGTGGGGGGTGGGTCAACTTACTTTGTACATACATTTTAGAGGTGTGTGTGTGTGTGGGTGTGTGTGTGTTATTGTGTGTGATGGGGGCATGTCTTTCACATTGTACCTGCTTCATAAACATCATCACCACTACCCTACCCCTGCCATAAATAATGAACGGTCCCTAAGAATCAAAGAAAACTTATGTGACAGAACTAAAACACCTCAAAGCATCTCCATCATACACATGATGAGTTTCAAAGTGTCTTTGCCGATGAAGAATTTGTCCAAAGACTACAAATTTCACAATCAAAATATCTATAACAAAGAGCCACAATTTTTCTCTAAAGCCCAACCATAACCCTTTTGACAAAACTCACAGTTGAATACGGGACAGGGTAGAGGTCGACACATTACTATAGTTATAACTGTGTCTAGCAATCAAGATAATATCTCTGAAAGGATAAGATGAATATAACTTTAGCAAAATATTCCTTGTTTAAAACATTTACTTAATGTCATCACACTGTTATGGGTGATGAAACATATTTTGCAAATATAATGTACAGGTTTAGATAGTGATGAGTATACTTGGTGTAATTAGTTTTAGCTTGGGGTGAGGGGCCTTCAGCAGGCGAGAAATTGTTATGTAACTAGTGGTACAGCTTGGGGTTTGATGAATTCAGCTTAATTGAATGTGGCCAGCCAGCTTATAGGGAGAAGCTCGGTGATTCTGATCGAGTTGGGATGTTTCTTGAGGACAGGATTTTTTTGCCAGTTGTGGTTGTACCTACAATGTGAATTTACAAACTTGCACCCATGTCGGGACTGTGTCAAAAATATGGAAACTAGGAAATCAAGGTGTACAGGAAGGATTTAAAATGAGGTGACTATGCCATATTGCTTTGCCCATAATATATCTAAGTGTCAATTCCCTCTTCACTTTCCACATTTGTAAATTGGTAACCTGTATCAGCCTTTTGTTAGGATAGAATAAATAAATCTTCCTCAATTAGTCAGATTGTTGTGTGATCCATTTTCATTGTTACGGGTGAATTGGTGTCATATACCCCTTTATCATACCTTCACTCGTAACAAAATGGGGGCTCGTCCGGGATCTTTTTTTCATAAGGGGTTAAACATCAAGAGGGAGGCATATTTGCATTTGTGTTATTCAGTTGTATCTTATGAAAATTAAACTTTGCTTATTGCTATAAAACCTTTGGAAAGCACAACAATCCTGTTTCGCATAGTACTAGTCATCATCGTTACACGCATGTGTAGAAGTTCTGTTGCATTATGTCGTTTGAAGTTGGAGAGTTTGTGAAGTCCATGACCAGGACAAATATTCTAAATTTGTCAAAAGTAGAACTGTGTCAGATTGCTGACTATTACAGTATTGAAATAGACAGTTCAGCTAAGAAAGGTTTCATTCAGAATATTGTATTGACTCATTTAACTGAAAAGAACTTAGTAACCTTGGATAACATTTCAGACATACAAGTTGAGGAGAAATGTGATAGAACTCAATTAGACATTGAGAGAGAACGAGAGAGAGACAGTTTGAGTTGGAAAAGCTAAAGGTTAGAACAAGAGGGAGAACGTGAAAGGAGAGTATGAGCGAGAAGAGAACGAAAGACGGAGACAGTTTGAGTTGAATAAGTTAGAACTTGAGAGGAGATATGAGTTAAACAGACCTAGATCGCAGCAGCCTGAGGTAGATCTGTCCAAATTCATAAAAGGTTTGTACCTTGTTTTCGGGAAAATGAAGTGGATACATATTTTGACCATTTTGAGAAAACTGCAACTAACTTGAAATGGCCGAGAGAGTGTTGGACTACTTTATTACAAAGTGTGCTAGTTGGTAGGGCTCATGAGGTGTATGCAGCTTTATCTTTGGCGGATAGCGCAAATTATGACCTGGTTAAGGAACGCATTTTGAAAGCTTATGAGTTGGTACCCGAGGCTTACAGACAAAGGTTCAGGAATTACAGAAAATATGACAATCAAACATATGTGGAGTTTGCTAGGTTCAAAGAGACAGCATTTGACAGATGGTGTACATCTAAGGAGGTTGTACATGATTATGACAAACTGAAACAGTTAATCTTGGTTGAGGAGTTTAAAAGGTGTAGTCCTACTGAAGTTAAAGTGTACTTGGATGAGCAAAGAGTGAATTCTTTGGCCGAGGCAGCTAGACTGGCAGATGACTATACGCTTACTCATAAAAGTTTGTTTTCACGAAATGCTCAATCTAGAGGTGGTTTCAGCGGAGTTCAGGGCCGTGACAGTACTAACAATACGTCAGGTCGATATAGTTCAATAGCAAACTATCAGTGGCGTGGTAGTGGTCCATCATCCTATGGTCAATCATCCAAGGGTCAGTCAAACTACTATGCTGATGGTAATGATGGACAAGGTCATGGTCAGCCTAGGAACTATTATCAAGATCATAATGATAAGCCAGGTAATCATGGCAGTGGAAATTCAAATAATAGTTCAGGGTTCCAACAAAACAGGTCCAGTACTTCCACGGGTAGAGACTATACAAGTAGTGGTAGGAACAATCACACTTTGTCTAAGAGTCCCCAGGGTCATGGTTGCGCCACAGTGTTTGATAAACCAACACAGGGTTCACTTGCAATTAATGTTCCAGTGGAGCCCAAGTGTGATGTGGAATTAGATAGGTGTCTTTCAACCTATGATCCTTTTATATCTAAGGGTGAGGTTTCATTAGACAACACTGATCCCAAACCTGTCACTATTCTTAGAGATACCGGAGCTCTGCAGACACTTATATTGGAAGGCATAATTCCTTTGTCAGAAAGAACTTTACACAGGAACAAGTATACTCATGCAGGGTATAGAATGTGGTGTTGTCACGGTTCCTCTTCACACTATTGAACTTAAGTCTGAACTTGTATCAGGGACAGTGATTGTTGGAGTTAGAGAAAAACTTCCGGTTTCTGGTGTGGATCTCTTATTGGGAAACGACTTAGCGGGAAGTGAAGTCAAAACAAAAGAATTCCAATGTTATTGTTGACCCAGTTGTCTGTGATGTACCAGCAGTCAGTATTGAGATATCAGATGAAGGTTTTGATCAGGTGTTTGTGGATGGGGTTGGAATATATCCTGCATGTGCTGTTACAAGAGCTAGAAGTAGGGCAGAAGATCAATCAGAGGTGATAACCTTGCCAGAGGAAAAAGATCCATGATTGTCCATGGGAATATGATTTGTCAGATACATTCATGAGTGAGTTGGATAAAGTCAAACCTCCTGAAGTTGGCCAGACTGTGATGAAATCATACAGTGGTGATAGTTTTGATGGGGTATGGTCCAAAGAAGAACTTATCAGGAATCAGAAAGTTGATTCAGAAGTACACCAGCTTAGAAATAAAGTTTTAGCAGAGGTTGAGATTGAACAAGTACCAGTTGGATATTACTTGGACAATGATGTTCTTATGAGAAAATGGAGACCGCCAGATAGTTCTGTAAATGAATTTTGGCAGGTACAACATCAAATTGTAGTACCACACTGTTATCGTCAGGCCATTATCAGCCTAGCTCATGATTCACTATTAGCAGGTCATTTAGGAGTCAACAAGACTTATCAAAACTGTTAAATCATTTCTACTGGCCAGGCTTACAAGATGATGTCAGGAAGTATTGCAGAACATGCCATACGTGTCAGATCGTAGGGAAACCTAATCAGACAATTCACAAGGTTCCCTTACAACCTATCCCAGCATTTGAGGAGCCTTTCAGTAGAATTCTGATTGATTGTGTGGGACCATTGCCTAAAAACTAAGTCAGGACACCAGTATTTGTTGACCATCATGTGTACTTCTACAAGATTTCCAGAGGCTGTCCCTTTAAGAAATATTAGGGGCAAAACTATTGGTGATGCATTGACTAAGTTTTCACTGTTTTGGATTACCCAATTGTCTTCAGTCAGATCAGGGTTCCAATTTTATGGCAAACGATTTTCAGGATCTCATGCGAGAGTTAGGAGTAAAACAGTTTAAGTCTAGCTCATACCATCCAGAATCACAGGGTGCCTTAGAAAGATTCCACCAAACACTGAAAACTATGCTAAGAGCATATTGTCAGGACCATCAAAGGGATTGGGATAAGGGTATTCCCTATGTACTTTTTGCAGCCAGAGAATCTGTACAGGAATCGTTAGGATTTAGTCCTTTCGAATTAGTGTTTGGCAGACAAGTGCGGGGTCCATTGAAATTACTGAAGGAGAAGTGGTTGGAAGAAGAGAAAGAAACAAATCTATTACAGTATGTATCAGATTTGAAAGAACGAATGGTGAATGCTGGTGAGTTAGCAAAGACAAACTTACAAGACAGCCAGGTACGAATGAAAGAGTGGTACGATAGAAAAGCTATCAAGCGTGAGTTCAAGGCAGGTGAAAAGGTACTACTATTACTACCATTACAGGGTCAGCCACTACATGCAAAGTATTTTGGACCATATACTGTACTAGAAAAAGTCAGTGACACAAACTATGTGATAAGTACTCCAGACAGGAGAAAATCTAAAAGGTATTGTCACATTAACATGATCAAAAAGTATCATGAAAGAGAGCATGACAGCATACCGGTGTGCATGGTAAATGTCCAAGCAGATACTTGTACTAATACACAGGGGCAGGAAATACATTTCGAAGGGGCAGAAGTGCCTAAGACAAAACTAAACAATTCAGAAATACTGGACAATTTGAATGACAAGTTGCAGCATATGTCTGAATGTGAAAAACAAGAGCTGATAGACTTAATTCATGAGTTTGAACAGATATTTCCTGATACGCCATCACGCACTGATATGATAGAACATGATGTGGACGTCGGTGACGCTAGTCAATTAAGCAACATGCTTACAGATGTAATCCACTCAAGCTAGAGCTATTGAGAAAAGAAATAGATTACATGCTAGAAAATGACATTATACAGCCTAGTTGTAGTCCATGGAGTTCCCCATGCATTCTCGTGCCTAAAGAATGACGGAGGTGTACGTTTTGTACCAATTTCAAGAAGGTCAATGCTTTATCTAAGACTGATTCTTACCCTTTGCCTGTTATAGATGACTGTGTAGATCGCATAGGGCATGCAAAAGTATGTGACTAAGTTTGATCTTTTTGAAAGGTTATTGGGGCATACCATTATCCTCTAGGGCAAAAGCAAATATGTGCATTTTGTACACCAGAAGGCTTGTATGAATACAATGTCATGCCGTTTGGACTAAAGAACGCACCAGCAACATTCCAACGCTTGATCAACAAAGTCATTTATGATGTTGAACATTGTTACGCATACATCGATGACATCATCATTGCAACAGATTCATGGAGAGAACATATGCAAGTCATGCGACACCTCTTTGAGAAGTTGTCACGAGCTCAACTTACAATCAACTTGAGCAAGACAGACTTTGTTAAGGCAACGGTAACCTACCTGGGTCACGTGGTTGGACAAGGACAGGTAAAGCCAGTCCAGGCCAAAGTAAAGGCTATATTGGAATTTCCTGCTCCCAAGAACAGGAAACAGATCATGAGTTTCCTAGGAATAGCAGGCTACTACCGCAAATTTTGTAAGAATTTTGCACAGGTTGCAGCCCCATTAACAAGTCTCTTGAAGAAAAATGTACCATTCCAATGGAAGAATGAACATGAGGACGCTTTGCAGAATATCAAGAAGTATCCTGACAAATTCGCCAGTACTGATGACACCAGACTATCAGAAACAGTTCATACTTCATGTGGATGCATGTGATATTGGTACAGGTGCAGTCTTGCAACAGGAAGATGCACACGGATTGAACACCCAATATGCTATTTTAGCAGGAAATTCGATCAACACCAACAGAATTATTCCACCATAGAGAAAGAAACTTTGGGACTGATACTGGCATTAGAACAGTTTGACATCTACGTGTCAACAACAAAGTGGCCGGTACTTGTATTCACGGATCATAATCCACTGGTGTTCGTGAATAAAATGAAGAACAAAATCAGAGACTCATGAGATGGAGCATTGCTTTGGAAGCATTCAACTTGGAAATAAAACACATCAAAGGAACACAGAACGTCATCGCTGACGGCCTTTCAAGAGGTTTCATTTCATAGATAGACTATGTATACTGTGTACAAGAACGGTGATCATGGTAACACTTGTAATGCCGCTGAATGTGAACACATCAAATTTCACTATATGATCTGTATTTGATATTTGTATTTGATCTGTATTTTGCATTGTGAATATCATCATTATAACTAAGAAGTTTTCCATAATTTGTAATTATGAAAAACATTCTTTTTTGTAAGGGGGGGAGTGTTATGGGTGATGAAACATATTTTGCAAATATAATGTACAGTTTTAGATAGTGATGAGTATACTTGGTGTAATTAGTTTTAGCTTGGGGTGAGGGGCCTTCGCTTGAGCGAGAAATTGTTATGTAACTAGTGGTACAGCTTGGGGTTTGATGAATTCAGCTTAATTGAATGTGGCCAGCCAGCTTATAGGGAGAAGCTCGGTGATTCTGATCTAGTTGGGATGTTTCTTGAGGACGGGATTTTTGCCAGTTGTGGTTGTACCTACAATGTGAATTTACAAACTTGCACCCATGTCGGGACTGTGTCAAATATGGAAACTAGGAAATCAAGGTGTACAGGAAGGATTTAAAAATGAGGTGACCATGCCATATTGCTTTGCCCATAATATATCTAAGACAATTCCCTCTTCACTTTCCACATTTGTAAATTGGTAACCTGTATCAGCCTTTTGTTAGGATAGAATAAATAAATCTTCCTCAATTAGTCAGATTGTTGTGTGATCCATTTTCATTGTTACGGGTGAATTGGTGTCATATACTCCTTTATCATACCTTCACTCGTAACATGATAAAAATGCAAATACTCGTCTCTGGGATCGTTTCCGGCAGACCAATGCCGTCCAAGATCGCCTGAGAAGCGATCAAAGAGGTACCACCCAAGCGGCCAGGACCGCCATATCCGGGGATGGCCTAAAAGTCGGGCCAAGAAAAGTCGGGCCGGGCTACCTAAGTACGTCTTTATAGAGTCTCAAAGCGTTGTATTTGAAGCAAACACGTTGCTCAAAGTGAAGCCCTATTTTCTATACATTCTCAACAACCACACAGTATCACAGTCATGCTTTCGGTCCGGCTTGGCCCGGGCTCTCAAGCGCACCTTTAAACCCCACACATATGACCTGATTTTGTGTTAATTCCATAGATTAGTATTATATCTACCTAAATATCACCGTGTGATGGTACAAAATGCCACATGTAAAGAAAACTGCTTCTGTTAAAGTTAGCCGTTTTGTCTCTCCATTCACAATATAATCTGAATCAAAAGTGTTTAGTCTCTCTTCAGCCCGACTTGGCCCGGGCTGTTAAAACCAACTGAAACCTCACACATGTATCCTGATTGGTGTTTTAACACATAGATTAGTATTATATCTACCTAAATATCACTTCACAGAGCCTCAAAGCGTACTATTTGAAGCAAACACCTTGCTGAAAGTGAAGCTCTTTTCTACATATTCTCAACAAAGACACTGTATCACAAGCGTTCGGTCCGGTTGGCCTGGACTCTCAAAACACCTTAAACCCTACACATGTATCCTGATTTGTGTTTAAATCCACAGATTAGTATTATATCTACCTAAATATCAATGTGTGATGGTACAAAATGCCACATGTAAAGATAACTGGTTCGTTAAATTTGATACTTGTACTACAGTTCATACCAGTCTAATATTGTGTCCAATACCAGTCAAAAGCGAATGCTGGGAACACCGTCACCAATAGCCGGCCGCTGGATTCCAAACTTTAAAGAAGGTAGCAGGAAATCAGCAATTTATTTAAATAATAATAGCGCTGACCATCTTAATAGACCATCTTGATAAACACCATGTTCATTGACATAACACAATGAGTACCTGCCCAAAAAATCAAACATAAGAGGAAGTGACCAATTTAAGCCAGTTCTCTGAAACAACATTTAGCAGACTTCATTCCATTGTTCCAATAACAACGTCGTCACTGAGGAGCCTGTAACAACTATCAGCAGTGGGAGGAAACGCTTAGAAAACATCATATTATCACCTGTCAACTCAAAATATACACCGAGGGTGTTTTATCCTATTGGTTGAAATTTGCAAGGGCTTTTTGTCCTGGGGGCATTTAGCCTAGGGGGGTTTTGTTCGAGGGCTTTTTATCCCAGTGAGCTTATTGTCTGCCCACCGTTCAGCCAGACATGGCCCGTGCTGTCAAAAACACCTTAAACCTCACACATGAATCCTGATTTTTTGTCTATATCTCTAGAATACAGTTATATCTAACTAAGTACGTCTTCATAGAGTCTCAAAGCGTTGTATTTGAAGCAAAAACGTTGCTGAAAGTGAAGCCCTATTTGCTATACATTCTCAACAACCACACAGTATCACAGTCATGCTTTCGGTCCGGCTTGGCCCGGGCTCTCAAAAACAACTTAAACCCCACACATATGACCTGATTTGAGTTTAATTCCATAGATTAGTATTATATCTACCTAAATATCACCGTGTGAAGTTGCAAAATGTCATATGTAAAGATAACTAGTACTGGTTCGTTAAAGTGAAGCCCCTTTCCTCTCTCCTTTCACAATATTGTCTCAATCAAAAGTGTTTAGTCGCTGTTCAGCCCGACTTGGCCCGGGCTCTCAAAACCAACTGAAACCTCACACATATATCCTGATTGGTGTTTTAACACATAGATTAGTATTATATCTACCTAAATATCACTTCACAGAGCCTCAAAGCGTAGTATTTGAAACAAACACCTTGCTGAAAGTGAAGCTCTCTTTTCTACATATTCTCAACAAATACACTGTATCACAAGCGTTCGGTCCGGTTGGCCTGGACTCTCAAAAACACCTTAAACCCCACACATGTATCCTGATTTGTGTTTACATCCACAGATTAGTATTATATCTACCTAAATATCAATGTGTGATGGTACAAAATGCCACAAGTAAAAATAACTGGTTCGTTAAAGTGAAGCCCTTTCCTCTCTCCATTCACAATATAGCATATTTATACGTTTTAAATCCCGTTTCGTTTAACGATTCCACTTTTAGACGTAACCACGGTCAGCCAGTTCACAGGCTTCTCTCGTTTTCCTGGATTTTTAGCCGATTTACTCGTAATAAAGTTGTTATGGTTCGCGTTTGTGGCTTCCGATTGATCATTATTGTCATGAGTGTATGTTGCATTGATTAATTGAAGGCATGGTTTTCGTTAATGGGTTTATTAGCCAATAATAGATTTGGCCCGCCTTGGCCCGGCCCTGGCCCGACGTTTAGGCCATCCCCTACATTCGGGCTGATCACCTGCGTCATCGTCTTGCCACGGTGTCGTCTCAGGACGCCGACCTTTCGATTTTCCACTAGTCTCAGGACGCCGACCTGCGGTTTCCTTTGAAGGTTAGGTTCTGATAAGGCGTAATTAGGGTTGCGGATAATCTGCTCCAGATGTTTTGATAAGGTGGACTCGTCGCTCTAGATGAACATGACGCAGTGGAACGCAATGGAACCACCACAACTCAGATGGGCCAAGAACCAACAACCACCTGGAAGGGTGGCATTCACGCCTGAAGAGATACGTCGGCAAGGCTCACCCAAACATCTTCGAGATCGTGCCGTTCCTGTCACGAGAACATTGATATTGATATCGATATATATTTATTCAGTATTTCGGCCTCATAGCCTAGAATACAATTGTATTTGATAAAACACATGTCACGTGGTGAACAATACAGCAATATTTCTAATTCCATTTATGTCTCAATAGAAATACATTTTTAAGAAAAATGGCGAGTGCTCTTAAAGTATCCTCATTATTTGTATTTAATATATTACACAAGTGTTTCACTGAATAGTGCTTAACATTAGATTGGCTTGGGAGATATTTTAATCTCAGGTCATGATACAAATAAACAGAACGTGGAACTCGTCCTCCATAACGTTAAGATCACATTGCAAACAGAGTGATTTATATACATGTTCATTTTTGTTTCTACGTAGGTGATTAATATTAAAATCATGAAGATATATTCTAAATTTACATAAGGCTCTTAGCAAAGACGTGTCCGAGAAACACAATGAATATTTTTCAGGCTGCAACAAAGTGTTAATGCTACTATAATTACTTAAATAGTGTAACTTGTTTGAGTGGCATTTTAGAAGTTGAGACGTACAATATAGAACAAGTTTTATGGATAACAACTTCTTTATTTCGTGAGTGCGACGTTTCGATACAGATTCTTGTACCGTTGTCAAGCAAGAGTGATACATGAAGTGTAGGAGCTGCATATATATATTGTATATAACAATGAAACAACATAATAGACAAAGGAAACAACATAATTGCCATGATTGGCTAAGCAGTAAGCTGAAGAAGCCAGTGAGTACACAAAGGATAGTGAATGGAAGCCAGAGATGTAGTTACAATGAGATGTTTAAACAATAGATGCGATGTTTATACAATAGATTGGGCTTGGTGGAGGAGTGGATCATAAGCTGATGGAATGAAGTATCCTTGGTCACGGTTGATGGTGGGCTTGTGGCGTTTGATGTGAATGGCTTCTGTGAGCTTGCGTTTAGTGAAGTCCGTTTGGTTGTTGGCGAGAATGGTGATGTCGGACCACTCTATTTGATGATTGGGGTTAGCTTTGATGTGGTCAGAGATAGCTGACTTGGTGTCGGAATTAGCAACAGAGGTGCGATGTTCTTTGACTCGGGTGTTGATGGGTCGGGATGTTTCACCTATGTAGCATTGTCCACAATCACAGTTTATTTTGTAAATAACACATTTCGGGTTGTTGTTGTTGACGGTGGGTTGTTTTCTTCCATTGGCATGGAGGAGGTTGTTGAGGCTGGAGGACGCTGAGAAGGTTGTGTCTATGCCTGCCTGTTGTTTCAGGAGTCGGCTGATTTGGTGTGATGGTTTACCAATGTAGGGAATGGATATCTTGATGGGGGCTGATTCTGGTTTAGATCTTTTGGCAGGAGGTGAAAGCGTTGCTTCGATGGTTCTGTTGACTATTTCCAGGTGGGTAGTGGTTGCGTTCTACAAAGACTTTCCTCAGGTGTTCAATTTCTTCCTGTAGGTTCGTTGAGCAGATGTTTTTGGCTCTTCTGGTCAATGTAGAGATGACGCCGGTCTTGACTTTAGGGGGGTGGTTGGAGTTGTAGTGGATGTATTGATCCGTATGAGTAGGTTTTCTGTACACGGAGGTCTGGAGTTGGTTGCAGGAGGTGCGGGACACAAGGACATCAAGGAAAGGTAGTTGGTTGTTCTGCTCTGTTTCACTACCCACGACCTGCTCTGGCGTAGAACACTCCCTCGACCGAAGAGCTCTGGCGTGTTGAACACTCAAGACTGGATGAACCATCTCAGAAGAGTCACGTACCCAATCTGCACGGATTGAAGAAAAGCGTGTTGCACGAAAAGCTAGGACTGCAAGCATTTCAACTACAGTGATGGACTACAGATGTCTAACCTGTGGACGCTACTTTCGTGCCCGGATCGGATTGACCAGTCACCTCCCGGACACACAAACTCCAATCAACTGCGTGAGAAGCCGTGGTCCTTGTAGACGACAGACAGACAGTGAACAGTGAGTGAGTGAGTGAGTGAGTGAGTGAGTGAGTGAGTGAGGAGTGAGGAGTGAGGAGTGAGTGAGTGAGTGAGTGAGTGAGTGAGTGAGTGAGTGAGTGAGTGAGTGAGTGAGTGAGTGAGTGAGTGAGTGGAGTGAG
Source organism: Haliotis rubra (assembly GCF_003918875.1). Classification (NCBI taxonomy): domain Eukaryota; kingdom Metazoa; phylum Mollusca; class Gastropoda; order Lepetellida; family Haliotidae; genus Haliotis; species Haliotis rubra. The sequence goes on along the minus strand of NW_025767346.1, from coordinate 18,790 downwards.
TGAGTGTGAGTGAGTGAGTGAGTGAGTGAGTGAGTGAGTGGTGGTGAGTGAGTGAGTGAGTGAGTGAGTGTGGTGAGTGAGTGAGTGAGAGTGAGTGAGTGAGTGAGTGAGAGTGAGTGAGTGAGTGGAGTGAGTGAGTGAGGTGGTGAGTGAGGTGTGAGTGAGAGTGAGTGAGTGAGTGAGTGAGTGAGTGAGTGAGTGAGTGAGTGAGTGAGTGAGTGAGTGAGTGAGTGAGTGAGTGAGTGAGTGAGTGAGTGAGTGAGTGAGTGAGTGAGTGAGTGAGTGAGTGAGTGAGTGAGTGAGTGAGGAGTGAGTGAGTGAGTGAGTGAGTGAGTGAGTGAGTGAGTGAGTGAGTGGAGGTGAGTGAGTGAGTGAGTGAGTGAGTGAGTGAGTGAGTGAGTGAGTGAGTGAGTGAGTGAGTGAGTGAGTGAGTGAGTGAGTGAGTGAGTGAGTGAGTGAGTGAGTGAGTGAGTGAGTGAGTGAGTGAGTGAGTGAGTGAGTGAGTGAGTGAGTGAGTGAGTGAGTCGGGTAACTGAAATTTGAGAAAACGTCTGTATGGGATAATATCTGTATTGAAAATCAAAAAGAGGCCATACCAACTATGCGCATGTTTGTTCATTTACAACAGTAATTTATACAGGGAATTATTAATACATTGTAATAATCGTTTTTGAAAGTATAGATATTGAAATGTGTGCAGCTATGATCAATCGGGTAACTCATACAAGTGTGCACTAAAATTAAGGACCTACCGGTTCATGTCCGTGTGAAGACCCTGTCAGTGTTTTATTGCAATAAGCAGTGTCTCCTTGTATGTCATATATAAGAAGTGTACCTAAGGTCAGTTATTTAAGCTATAATGTAATTTCCATTACAAAAGTATAAACGATATTACCTACTGATCAGAAAGGCTTATCAGTACCCCACCGCCACCACCCCACCCTAGGCCTACCCCATCCCGCACCCTCTCCCTCTCACACACATGCACACATACACACTCCCTAACATATCGCTCTGTCCCAGAGACCCGATATTTAAACCTTTTAAACAGACATCATTTGCATGGCAAGAAAGGCACGCACGTTAATAGTGGTGCTCAGTCATGGGTATCACTTCGCCTTCTGTTTCTAATGATCTCAGTGCATTATGACGTGGTAGGACGCGCTAACGAACCCGATGTGACAGTTATATTACAGAACCATTGAAATACATGTTAAAGTAGTGTCTATCTTGTAACACTTTATTTACCCATTACCAACCATGTACGCGTGTACTAAATATATGACAAACTTAACCCTGGTCATACGAGATTTCAAAGGTATTGAAATGCGTGTCCTACAATCACAGTATTTACATATGTTACACATGCTAGAAAACACATGAAAACAATGGCCAGATTTACTCATTTGTGAAATACATGTAAATGCAGAGTTGAGTGTTCGTTTATTTTAACACCCCTTTAAACGTGTGTAAATCTGACAACCAGATGATACGTAGATTTTAAACGTTGTTCATATGCGGCCGGAGGTGGATGAGGTGAGGTGAGGTGAGGTGAGGTGAGGTGAAATTGGGTTTAACGTCGTGCTTGAGAATATTTCACTCATATGACGACGTGCATGCGTGTGTATGTGTATGTGCGGCTGCTTGTACTATCCCAAACCAAGCTGGTTTTATGAGAAGTGCTAGCCCACTGGAGATACCATGTCGCAGTGAAGCATGAATACCCACTCACACACATTATACTGACTCCGAGTCCTTGTTGTACCCATTAAGGCCGAGCGCCAGGCAGGGACCAACAAGTACCATATTTTAACGTCTTTTTGGTATGACGTGGTCGGGGATCGAACCCGCGACCTTCCCTCCGGACGAGACCGTATACTAAGTATTTCCTAACAATAGTAAATAAGGGTAATACAGTCATTTTGTGTGGTGAATATAGTTGTAAACAATATAGACTCACCCACACTTCGTGCTAACCAAACGTTGGTAAAACCTGTGTAAAATAGCAAATTTCAAAGATTTGACACCCACTTTTGCTTTCCAGCATCATGTAAGTTTTTAACATTATATAGCATTGGTATGGATATCTAGAACAATTCATACGAAGTATTTTTATCAGTATTTTATAACCCTTATCCGTGTGGAAACAAACATCGTGTGGCGCCCTGCTCGCCAAATATACCCTTATTGGATGCGAATTTGCCAACCTGTAAGAAACGTTTGAGATACTGTGTGAACTTTTTCTATAACTTCAAAGTATCTTGTCCCCATATTCACGAGAGCAGACCAAAACGGAAGACAAGCTGGTCCAGTACGCTGCTGGCCAGAAGCGTCCGTCAAGAAGAAGAAATACAGGGACTTGGAGCGACGACTGGATGACATTCATCACCAGCTCAGACAAGGAACACTGTCCGTGAGAAAGTTTGCTGATTCAGCATTCCATCTGTTGCATTTGGTTTAAAATCTGTGGATCAATCTCTGTGTGCTATATGTATCATGAATACGCATCGGATATGCGATGTATATGTCACGCAATAACTTATGTGAATCATTGTAAAACTAGAAAATCTGTCAACTGAGATTGTTGATGAGTGCTTCAAAATGGAAATATACTGATAAAAATATAAACTGTTGTTCTCGCCTTCTCATTAGGTGTGCTCTCATCCGCATAATCCTGATTATCCACATCTAACAACTCGTTGATCCTTCATTGTCCTCGTAATCCTTTATTAATTGGCAAAATGAAACTAGTCTCAGGACGCCGATATTTATTTTCCACTCAACCGTGAAGTTTGGAAGAAAGGTCGGCGTTATGAGCCTGAACCCTGCCGACCTCCGTAGAGACTGCACAGCGTATTCCTGGCTTGAGAAGAATTTCAGACCAAACTGTCAGGAATCGATTGCGTGAAAGTTAAGGATTCGACCAAGAAAGCCTGTAGTCGCCCCTGTTTTGAGAGACTTCCAACGGCGCAATTGCTTGCGGTGGTGTCGTAGAGTCACTTTTCACGGTCCGCTGCCTTGCCAATTCTAACGTCAATGATTTGCCATGGCCTGCCGATCACCAGAACAAAACCCGATTGAACACCAATGGAATGAACTTGATCGACGTGTACGTAAGGGTGAAAACACACCTGGGACACTTCCACAACTGGCCATCGCATTGCAGGAAAGTGCTGAAGAATTCCGCAAGAACGATTTCGCCGACTTATCCAGTCTGTGCCGAGACGGCGCCGAGCAGTAATTGCTGTCAATTATGGCAATATAGAAAGTACTGACTTTGACGCCATCTTGTGGACTCGAGTAAACAGAAACACAACAATAAAGGTTGTCTATAGATGCGTGAATGTTCACCTGTTTACCTTTGAAATAACATGAAATAATTGCTATTAAACTAAAGCAATAAATTCTTCTAAGAATGGCTTATGCATTTCTTTTTTTGAAGAGTGTATCATCAGAATAAATTTTCATCGAAAAACCTGATATTTTGTTGTGAAATAATGAACAACACAAGTGTTTTATTTTTTAAACAATAGTCACACTGTTATGATTATTCTGGAAACTATAAACATTGGTCGTAACAAAATTTGAAAACTGAAACTGGTCTGACCTAGTTGACTACTTGCAAAGACTACTTGCATATGGGCACCTATGCATTCAGGCTCACTTCATTCACGTCACACCCAGTCTACCTTTTGTGACGTAGGCAGCAGCCAGTTTCTATAAACCTTTTAGGAGGAACATAACAAGGGAACGAGAACATGTTTTCCTAAAGAGCCGACTTGTATTGACACACTGACCATTGTTCCCGGGTTAAGTGTATATTTGCTTGGACCCGTTCAACTGTGTGTCAACATACTGGATGTACACTAGTTCTTTGATATCTTCTACTGATGTCTATTTACCTATGATATCCAAAACACACATTTGATTTATTTGAATCGCTAAACTAAATCAACCCCCGCTTTGCCACTGATACAAAAGTTACTGAATGAAATAGGTACATACAGTTTTTAACTTATGTACACAGCAGTGTATTTACATGTATGTCTTATGCAACAATGAAGTTCCGTTCGTATCCTCAAAACAGTATCGGCCCATAAGGTTTTAGGCAAATAAAGTTGCATGCAATATAGCGATTACTACTACCTTGTAACCCATGTTTGATGGTATAAGCCTAGACCTATATTTATTTGTCATCATTCACTTGATAGTCAGTTAATGAATTTATAAGAGGTCTATTTATTGGTAACACCACTCATGTTACCCAATAAAGGTTCCCATTTAGCATTTCTCGTGTCTTGAGTAAATGCTCAACATTATAAATTAAGGTTTTCGTGTGGCAAATGTATTACATGTTTTGACATATGTACATGGACATGCAGCAAGAGGAAAAATTGTCAGCTGAGTTAAAATAGAACAAACATTGATCAAAAGATTAACCGCTAACACACTGACTGATTAATTACTTTTATCTTGCACAGCGGAATTGTCAAAAAGGCACACACTGAATACACCCACATTCTGTCGTAAATGTACTGTGTAAAACACAATGTTCTTCTTCCTTCATTACGTTGATCTATTGCTCATTGTTGTCTAACTAAATTATTTTTTTAAAGAATGAGTCGACATCATGCAAATGGTTGTCAGGTGTGCGATCTTGGGTGACCAAAGAGATTATACACAATATGAAAAACTCTGAAACGTGATCAGTTGAGAAAGTTGAGAAAGAAAGTTATAACGTTATATTCATATTTTGGCATATTAAACCGTTAAATGGCACATGACATAGAAAGATCTAAGTTTAACATCCAGATACATCACTACAAAGGAATTACAAAGGCAGTACAAATCATTAGTGGCAATACAAATCCAGTTGCAATGTAATCATAAAGAGCAGTGTTGACAGGAATAGAGTCAGTGATGGCAATATTCACCTGTGGCCTTCTTCATAATCTGCAACAGTTGCCGAGCCTCCAAAATGGCCTGGGCTAAGTATCCAGGTAAAAAGGAATCTTCACAGAAACGAGGAATTGGTCTTGTAATATGAGATGCACTGTGAGATGTAACATGGAATTTCTAGACCAGTCTTGTCGATTGCAGGCTAAATATGTCAATTAATACCAGCACACGATTCCCCGCATGTGTGCAATTGGTGAAACCATTTCTGGTGTTTTCCATTTTGATATTGATGGACTATTGCTTTGAAAGAAAGCGTAAAGACAAAACTCACTCACTCACTCAACCAGCACAACTCTGCCCTCTACTGAATCTAAACAGAACAATGCAACACAAAATTCAGTCGTGTTCTAAGAGGATTAAAACTGTCACATTACAATGTAAACGCTTATATTTTGTGGTTTAATGTTGTTAACATTCTATACAATGTGTGGTGCTATCTATCCCATCATTCACCTGATGGATAACGAAATGTTTTGACTTCGATAAAATGATGGAAACATTAAACTATCACGCCTTTAGCTGTTGGATTTTGTAACATAAAATTGAAATTATCTTTTATACTTGAACAGATAAGAAATGTCCTTCAATACATAAATGTCGTCAAAACAAATTGGATCATATTTGACCTTTCCATCAAAATATTCCCCTTTCGAAACAGAGTAGCAACGCTTAATGCAAATGTGCATTTCTCTGGAGGTAGTCTCCCCATCGGGGAAAGTCAGCATTAATAACTTGGGAATTCAGCTTCGTGATTACCTCCCCTTGGCGAGGGAGAACCATGATGCATGCCATCAGCATAGTTGTCCAGGTGATCCGATCAGCCGGAGTTTTCAAACATACCCAGGGGTGACTTACTTTCTAGAGTGTCGTATCCTCCCCTTTACTTCCACGAATTGCATCACTACTTCCTTTATAGACGTCTCTTAGCATCTGAATACTACTCACAGCTGTAACCGTTGTCGGCATTTTTGCTTGACCAAAAGAATCAAACATAAAAGTTTGAAGAACAAATCCACAGGGAAAGAGATTAGCCATTGTGAAGTTTGAGGAAGTGCAGGAGGTTCACTGATGGTGTTTCATCGAGTGTCAATAAATGAATAAATCATCTTTTCTGAGCCCTGAGACTCTAGCCTCTACAGCAGGTGCAAGTTGCTGACGGATTGTAGGATTTCAACAATCCAACCATTAGCTCGTCCACCAGCTGGAAGGTGTCAAGATAGACGATGCATTATCTTGTGGTGGAATCGCTTCATGTATCCTCTTCTCAAATTGTGTAATAACCTTAGCGGCCGTGGATCTTACCATGTCCCAGTATAGTTGGATTCAAGTATCCACAAACAGATCCACGGCTGAATGCACTTGTAGCATCTTAAGCATGAGAAGATGGTGCTCCATATTGAATGTCATGACCAGAATAATCCGTCGTGGCTTTTCTCTTGGGGTGATGATATAACTGTATGAGACAATTTGGACAAGGCAGTCTTAACGATGTTTGGCACAGAACAATGTTCCCTGCATAACGAGGCTACAAACACAGGTCACGTTAGAACCCTTCCCAAAGCACCTTTGATGTGCCCGATTTAAAGCATTTAGGCTTTCCGTTTTCGAATCGTGAATTCCTCATTACCGTAATCAGACAGAGTGAAAGTTTTTGGCTTCTTCCAGATCATGAAATAATCTTTATACAAATTAGGTCCATCATCTTCAGGAAGATCGAGGAGGTTGGGTATTGGTGATGGAAGAATTGATCTATTGACTGATACCACTGTTCGAGACGACCGGATTCTCCAGGTCTGAATGGAAGAAGTCTGCCGTTATCTCTTTGTGTACAGTCCATATTTATCTCACTCTGCGGATACATAACATCCTGATAATTTCGAATATGTTCTGTTGTGTTCCTTGAATATCCTAATTAATTCAGTTGTCTCAGTCTGCATCGCGCCTTTTTTAGTGAGAAGGTGACCTTATGAAGTAATCCATTTCTGTATAATCCTTTGAGAAACAAGCTACAAACGAGTATTAACACTTGAAAGTAAATAAAAATATAAAAAATCTTGAACACTTTGCTATTCCTTGCACCAAATGAAATGGCCCATCATGACACGCAATGGAGCACTGATCTGTGTGTTGTTATAGGTGATTGTAGCACAGTGGGTTTCAATAATCCAACGGTCGTCAGTAATGATGTTTGAAGATTCTTCTGGGAATTTGACTCATGATTCGGGGAAAGGATCATATCTACAAATTAAAACAAAGCATTGTACATGATGTTATTTCGGGGCGTAAAATGTATATAACAAAAAACGCTGTAAACGAAAGGAAGAATTATTGACACCTGAAAATATGGTTATAAGACAAGCTGGAAATAAAAGGCGTGTCGTCTTTGACGTTGAAAAGAATACATAAAAATATTAAATGGTAATAAATGGTGGTACGTTAGAAACAATTCATAAACAGTTCATAGGTAATATATATATAGTGAACACAAAATGGTTAAAACAAGGAAAAATGGAAACTAGGGCATATGTTTACCTTTTCTTTTTCTGCATATATTTGGCTTTGATGGTGTGAGAGGGGTATGGAGTTACCGATCTTGAAGGGCGTTGTAGTAAATGTTAGCTTTTTTAAGTTCCTTTGTAAGGTAGGAGGGTTGGGTATGGGTGGGTGGGTAAAAGTGATGTTCTATCATAATGAAGTCTAGGTTTAGTGCCCACATTTCTGTCAAAACAACATGACGAAAAGCAAAAGGAACATACCACAACGTTAAGATTGAAACTGCACACACACGAAGCAGATTTTGCTTCTCTTTAATAGCCACATGTGGTTAGCGGGGAGGCAAACTGAATAAAATATTACATAATGCCTAGCTTCTCACGATAGCACATTTCACCGTGCGTGGATATGGTTGAAACGTGCTCTTCACGTTACGTTACTTGTAAATATGGCGGGCAGACGAAACGTCGGTGTGTTTTGTGGCACATCTGGCACCAACCAACCAACAAAACAAACACACACACACACACACACACACCCCAACCCCCAACCCCCAATAACCCCCAAAAACAAAACAAACCCAGACGCATCCCCAAAAAAACCATACCAACCAACCAACAAGCAAGCAAGAAGCAGGGGAAGCAAGCAAACAAGCAAACAAGCAAACAAACGAACGACGCATTTGTTTGCCTGAATAAAATGATTTTCCTTTTTCATGGATACGATTGGGTCATCACTAATAGCTTACCACAGCGGTCTACACAAGGCTCAGTGATTGCGGTAGGGAGGCTACCGTATGAAGCTGTCGTTCAGGCGGCTTGGTGATGTGGTTGGTTTGCATGCGTATTATTACCTTTCAGACATACGCCAAATTCCAGGGTTCAAATCCACACATGAGTACATAGTGTAAACCAGATACGTTTGGTGTCGCTTACCCAATCACTGCCCACTGTACAGACGACACACACCGACTGTCTATATACAGGCCTACACAGTAGAATTCCCAATCAATGCCCAATGTACAGACGAAACACAACGACTGTCTGTATACAGGCCTACACTGAAGAATTCCCTATCACTGCCCACTGTATAGAGGACACACACCAACTGTCTGTATACAGGCCTACATCGTAAATTTCCAATCACTGCCAACTGTACGAGACAACAAACACCGACTGTCTGTATACAGGCCTACACAATAGAGTTCCCAATCACTGCCCAGTGTACGGACGACACACACCGACTGTCTATATACAGACCTACAAAGTAGAATTCCCAAACAATACCCACTGTACAGACGAGACCACACCGCCTGTCTGTATACAGGCATACACGGTAGAATTCCCAATCACTACCTACTGTATAGACGACACACAGACTGTCTCTATACAGGGCCGTACATTGGTAGAATTCCCAATCACTGCCAACTGTACGGAAACAAGCACACACCGACTGTCTCTATACAGGCCTACATGGGAGAATTCCCAATCACTACCCACTGTACAGACGACACACACCGACTGTCTATATACAGGCCTACATTGTAGAATTCCCAATCACTACCCACTGTACAGACGGACACACACCGACTGTCTGTATACGGGCCTACATCGGAGAATTCCCAATCACTGCCAACTGTACAAACCGACTGCACACCGACTGTCTCTGTATACAGGCCTACACGGTAGAATTCCCAATCACTGCCCACTGTACGAGACAACACACACCGACTGTCTGTATACAGGCCCTACATTGTAGAATTCCCAATCACTGCCCACTGTACAGACACACACACACGGACTGTCTGTATACGGGCCTACATTGGCAGAATTCCCAATCACTGCCCACTGTACTGACAAACAACACACACCGACTGTCTGTATACAGGCATGCGGCCTACATTGTATGAATTCCCAATCACTGCCCACTGTACAGACGACACACACGGACTAACTGTATACATGCTTCGCTTTGATTACCTATCCCTAACTACCCTAATTAATGCTACTACTACTACTACTACTCCTACTACAGCTACTACTACTGCTGCTGCTGCTGCTGCTGCTAGCTACTACTACTACTTCTACTACCACGGCTGCTACTGCTGCTGCTACTACTACTACTATCATTACTATTGCTATTGACCCTTGAGAGATCGTTTTCAGAATTGATCTTCAGTAGCCCCATGCTTGTCGTAAGGGCGACTGACGGGATCAGGTGGTCAGGCTCACCTGACTTGGTTGACACACGTCATCGCATCCCAATTGCGTAAGATCGATTCTTCTGCTGTTGATCACTGGATTGTCTGGTTGAGGGTTCGGTTATTTACAAACCGCCGCCATGAGAGCTGGACTATGGCTGAGAGCGTCTTTAACGACACACAAATAGCTACTACCACCACCATCACCACCACTGCTACTACTACTACAGCTACTGCTACCTGCTGCTTAGCTTAACGCTTGCTGCTACTACTACTACTACTTCTACCTGCTGCTGTAGCTTCACTACAAAACTCGACACGTCTTCCGACACGTGTTCCTTGTCAACAGCCCCGTGTTTATCAGTGTTTATCATTATCCTGGAATTGTGGACGAAATCGAGGGCATCACCCAGATTAGGTTTCAAATCAGTGTCCTCGGATCCTTAACAGACACAACGTGAAATATTCAGTAAAACAATATTCACGTACCTTCACAGTTGATCCTCTTAAAATCCATATCGTCGAATGCTCCGCGAGCTTCACAATACATGCAATAATGCATACTCCCGCTAAACTGACATTCTTGTACAGGAAGAGAAGCATACCCACAACTCACGCCCAGAATGCAATGACTGGTGAAACCGTTCAACCGGATTTTATATGCGCAAGAGGCTTGGAGCATTGATGTCTCACCTGTCCTCGCATAGTGACATTCACGCATATGAATGAGGAGTTAAAGGTTAACCTTAGTAAGGGTTGCTTCGCTGAAAGGAGTCCCTGATGCTTTATTATTATCACCCTAATTATTAGTAGCAATATGTTTGAATATGCCCATTTTGCAGCAATGTAAGAGGGATGAAATCCCTTCCTTCTAAATTGCCATTTTGTATAATGACTTAGGAATGACGTTTTAACCTTTTTAGATATTTCCCCATTTTCAAAATGACTTACAACTTTTTAAATGCTAACATGTCATCCAGAGACCATATTATTTTGATAATATCTATTTTATCTACTTCTGTTAATGAAAAATGTTTATGATGTATGTTGACATACAAATCCATAAATTAAAGTTTCGGACCACGTAGCTCAATGTCATGCTTAATTAATTATGCATATGCTCGAAAGCCTTCACTGAAACGATCACATGGCGGTGGGGTAAGCTTAGTCTGTCATTACAGACCCTGAAGCAAATATATCCAAGAGAGCCCAACGCAAGTCCAGAAAATGTGGCAAAGTCTAGATTTCCTCAGCTTCTGGAAATGAAAAAAGTCTCAGGGGCTCACGCTTTACTAGCATTTATATTTTATTTATTTTACTGAACCGTTTTCGGTAAAATATGTTCATTTCAGAGACTAGTTTTTTTAGTCTAGGGGTAGCCAGTGGTTAAGTTCGTTCGCTCGTCACGCTGAAGACCTGGGTTCGATTCCCCACATGGGTACAATGTGTGAAGCCATTTCTGAGGTGTCCTCCGCCATTGAAGTGCTTTCGGAATACTGCTAAAAAGCGGCGTAAAACTATACACTCCTCCCAGGAAGGTGTCTGTTTGACAACTACTCTATTAAAAAGTGTTGAATCCTTGTCCGATATAGTTTAAACGCGTTTGTATGGGTATTATCGTTTTGATCCTAAACCTGTTTGAAATTAACTGCCCTGAAAACATTATAGACTAAAGTGTATCAAAGCATATTGACTTAACGTAGAGATGATCAGAACATATCATCGTGTCTAAATATGATTAGGTTGGACAATTATTATCAACATACTATTAAATACGACTGTTGGATTGATCCTTATAGATGAGGGAGGTGCGTTATTGCAGAGAATTTTTGATATTGCGTATTGCGATATATTGCGATGCGGAAGCATATATTGCGATAAGTATTCGCAATATATTGCAAAGGATTATTTTTTAACAAAACTACATATAATCGAGTTAATAGCGATTATAAAGCAAAAACACAACAAAATCCACTATGATTAATTAACCTTTTATAAAACGTTTAATCATGACAAAATATCAAATGTAAGTAACATTTGGCACTAAAATGAAACAGGGGAAAGAACAATTCAAAACGAAACCGGAAATATCCGAAGATTTCCAAAGCGTTACCGAAGTTTTCCGAATGCATGTCAAAATACCGGTTTTCGATCAGCATATCGCATTACGTATCGTTTTCATGTCTGAACCGGTAAATACCGGTACACCATGTTATACTGCGCAGCCCTACTTATAGACTGTACTGTATCACAACGAACGTATGTTTGAGGGGGCACTGAAGGGGTAGCCTAGTGGTGAAAGTGTCCGCTCGGCACGCCGAGACATGGGTTCGATTCCTACACTGCAATTCGGGTGCAATGTGTGAAGCCCATTCCTGGTGTCCCCGCCATTGATATTGTTGGAAAATTGCTAAAAGGGGGTGCAACTTTAATATTGGTTCTAACAACAGTTGTTTAATGTGGGAGAAATTCAGAAATAATATGAATATGGTCTTGAAAACCAATAAAGCATTACAGGAAGCATGTTTGGGTCACGTAATTACAGGATCCTGACACGTTATACAAAGTGTGAAGCCTCTGAAAATGGGACATTTTGATAGCAATATATAACTCCGTATATAGTGAATTAGCCCCAATGAGCTCGGAGATTCAGAACCAGTAGGGGTCTAGACTGGCTTCATGTTGGGCTATTGCATTACAGAAGAGGTTGGACCCACGAAAGTTTGGGTATGGATTGACTACTGGCGTGTGTAAGGTCCCAGCAATACAGAGGCAGATGTACAAGGAGGAAACGCATTAAAGAAACTTAATCTCCTGGTAATATTGGCATTCGTACTTCGGAAAATAAATGTATATATAGACCTAGGCAAGCCAGAGGATGTCCTTCATTTGAAACACGCTCTGCTGATTACAGTTAATTGGCTTCGTTATATCTGTTGGAACAATGCGGCTGACTACAGCCGACTTGGTACTGTTCATCTGAGGTGAGGTCTGTCAATATGTTAGAGCTGACGTTGTACTGTCAGCTGATGAAGATAGTGATTCTCGTGAGGAGCCAATTCCATGATGCGATTACTATTGTCAATTCATTAGCTCCTCTGTTTGGCGAAGGACAAGGTAGTCATGCAATATACTGATATCGGGACATGAACGACGAGGTGGTCTTTTAGTATCCATCTAGACAAGGTCACTCACTACTTTGTCAATATGTATAGACGATTCAAGGTTTTCGCTCAAAATATAGTTCTAAAGCGTCCATCAAACGTATATACCAACTTCTGTGCGTGTATTGATGAGCTGATAGTAATTAAATGCAACTTGACACTTGGCTGTCTGAGTACGACTTATCCAGAGACCAGTTGATACTGGAGACATACATTCTGTTGTCAGTAATAGCATTTTGGAATGATCTACACATAATAAATATCATGACCGCTGACTATGTATTTATTCATTAACCATTCTCACACAGGTTCACAAATAAGTTGGGTAAATGATATTTGATCTTCAACAACTCATAAGAGCGAACTAATGTGATCGAATTGGTCGTTCTCACTTACTTGTTTGATCCATGCCATCGTATCCACTTGTGAAGATCGATGCTCCTTAGTGTCATGACCATGCTATGTGTAACTCCTTTGTGTAGATCATTACATATTACTAAAACCAGAGGCCTGCATATTTTTATGAACGTTACGAAAGTAGGGAAACAAAGGTGTTTTATATTAATATTATCTAGGAATTTCTTTGAGTTATCCATAAAAGTAAGCACTTAATGTTTGGTATTTAAAGCGAGTACGCTTCTGTTGTAATAGATCTTCATCAAATATTCCTCTTTTCATCCGTGATAAAGCTGCAAATACGTTAAGATACCAAATCGTTTCCGTGGACCTTCTTCAGCTTCATATCTGTGCGTATATGTAAACGCCAATGTACAGGGGAAGGTGGCTACAAGAGGTTGAACCTGTTGTGTTCTTCGGCATGTGGATGTGGACTTGAAACATGTTCCCGTGATCTTGACAATGTTGACATTAACTAACATGTCCAACTGGGAATGTACTATGACTATTAAAACAATAAATGCGAACTGATATGAAGGAAATGTTGCTTTGCGTTATGATGACATGACTGTGTGTGTGTATATTTGGTGGTAAGATACCATAACACCTTTCTGATCAGTGTCATATCTTTTACAATGTATGAATGATTGCCGGTGTAACATAAATCAAGAAAACCAAAGTCAGTTTAGCACTGACACTAAACGTCTTATCAAAATTATATCTCCTTCTGATATCAGCTGAATTCTTGTTTCTGTCAGAATGTCAATAAACGGAAATTTGTATGACAGTTCAACAGTATCTTCGACATATATAGTATTGTTGATAATGTATGCAAAGCATGGAGATAGAAATTCTCTTATATATTTTGCTGATCTAAATACAAAGTAGTACCAGCCACTGTTTCCTCGTAATGGTTTTTCATGAATACAATACCAACCAAACGTATATATGATCTTCAAGTGATATAGCTGAATCAGAAGAAAAAATAACTCTGGAAAAATTACCTTTAATTTTTGTAAATTTCAACTCATAATTTTCTCATCAAATGCCCTTTCTATTAAGATTGACCTTTGACCTTACCAAACTATTTTTGCGACAAGTATATAGGTAATATTATTGTCAGTTTAAATCATGATCTAGGCATTCCAAAACTGCTGCTTTTGATAAAAATCGGTCAAATAAAACCAAGAGTTATTAAATTTAACCATCCAGTTATCGGTTAAAATATTGTCATAACTGACATGACATATGTTGCACCTTAAAAGGGCCCCACATGGTAGCTGATGACAACCCGCTTTAAATCAAAGCTAAATCATTCCTGATTGTGAAACATCACATCCCATTCGGTCGCCAGAACTGCACCACATTTTCACCATTTTGGGGGTCTAGCTTCTAGACCATATATATATAACTTTAATATCCTGCAGTTAACAAAAGCGACCATTTTTTCTATAATCATGTATAGTTTCCTCAGAAAGTAGTGGGAACATCTTTGTTTTTCTAATACTGATTATAGAATTATAAAACATATGTGTTACGTTATGTAGCAAGGTATTCAATATGGGAGGCAACTCTCGTAGGCTTAAGAATGAACCTTTCTATATCAAAGAGTTATCTCCCCTTGTGTAGCAGACGTCTTCCTTTTGTTGACATCAGAAGAAAAGAAAGCTAGTTCTAGATGATTTTGAAAGGGTGTGACTAATGCAAAAGAGTTAGCTGGTAGACATGACATTCCTCTGACTACAGTATACAGAACTTTGAAGAATATTCAGTCAGGAGTTGGGACTGAGCACAAGATAGGAGCTGTGAGACCATGGAAGTTCACTATTACGGATCGCCGGCGACTTGGTCAGATTAATGAGCAGGAAAAATTAGCGAAAAGCGTTGAGAATATCAGGGATGATTAATAGTAAAATCCTCCGGTATGAAACCCTTAGACAAGAATTACAAGATTTAACTGTGTGTGAAAATGCGAGGAATTCCCTCACCACTGATGAAAGATGCACAAACAGAAAGACGAAATACACGTTTAAACTGGTGTTAGGGCTCATGAAAATCAAGATTGGAATTATGTTGTTTATGCCAGACTGCACACTTGTAATTCGAAAACATAAGACATTAGAGACATATAATTTGGGTAATGTTTGTGCCGCTTTTCTTGTTGCTCAGGAGGCTGAACCGTAATGAATAGAACCGCCAGGTTAGAGGCTATTTATCTCAAGTGTTCAGCAGTTAACACGTATGCTGGGGGAAAGTCGAGGTGACCTAGTGTGTGTGTGTGTGCGTGCGTGCGTGTGTGTGTGTGCATTTAACATTATACTCCATGGCTGAATAGAATTACATGTATTTTGTGATGCTTTACAATATTTCCCGGTCAAAAACGTTTAAAACCTATTTACATTTTAACCAATATCCGTGCATGGCAGTGAAATGTTCAAGTTATATTTGCAGCCAACGCAGCCATTACGATCTGGCGACACAAGTTTCTCATACAACGTGGGGCTGTAGGGAGGCCTAGTGGTTAAGGCGTTCGTTCGTCAGGCCGAAGACGCAGGTTCGATTCCCCACATGGGTGCAATGTGTGAAGCCTATTTCTGGTGTCTCCCGCCATGATATTGCTGAAATATTGCTAAAAGTGGCGTAAAACTAAACTCACTCACTCACTCATGCAGTGAACACTTCCTTCGGCTCGTCACAACGGCTATCCTAGGATCCAGTTAAGTGCTTCAGGAAACAGAATGGGATTATTCTGGCTATGCGTGGTTTGTTTAGTCGAGGAAACGCTGTTCCTCCTTGTTGAATGGCCGTTTACCGCACTGTAACACGGTACAGACTGAAGTGCTTTAGTATGCCTGTGTTGTCTAATTGCTACCGTCTACCGCACTGTAACACGGTACAGACTGAAGTGCTTAAGTTTGACTTTGTTTCACTTATTGCTACCGTCTACCGCACTGTAACACAGTACAGACTGAAATGCTTTTAGTGTGATTCGGTTGTCTAATTGCTACCGTCTACCGCACTGTAACACGGTACAGACTGAAGTGCTTTTAAGTTTGACTTTGTTTCACTTATTGCTACCGTTTACCGCACTGTAACACGATACAGACTGAAGTGCTTTTAGTATGCCTGTGTTGTCTTGTTGCTGGTTTACATGTTTACATGCTTGTAGCAATCAGCAATCAAGATTTGTATAGTATTGCTTATAGCTTTTATCACACTATTAAATTGGTGTATGGGACAAATTCAGCATGAGCATTCTTTGAGCTGCATGTATGTGGTTCTAATGAAAACAAAGCATTGGCGAGTGTAAATGGAGTAAGTGAGTGAGTGAGTGGGTTTGGGTGCGTGAGTGAGTGGGTTTGGGTGCGTGAGTGAGTGGGTTTGGGTGAGTGGTGAGTGGGTGGGTGGGTGGAGGGTGGGTGAGTGGTGAGTGAGTGGAGTGAGTGGTGAGTGGGTGGAGTGGGTGAGTGAGTGAGTGAGTGAGTGAGTGGGTGGGTGGAAGGATGGGTGAGGTGAGTGGGTGGGTGGAGGGTGGGTGAGTGAGTGAGTGAGTGGAGTGGGTGGGTGGTTGGGTGAGTGAGTGTGTGAGTGAGTAAGTGAGTGGGTGGGTGGGTGGAGTGGTGGGTGAGTGAGTGGAAGGAAGTGTGAGTGAGTGAGTGGGTGGGTGGGTGGTTGAGTGAGTGAGTGAGTGAGTGGTTGAAACCTCCACCTCCATAACCAAGTGAACGATTAATATACTTAATCAAGAACATGTTCTAGTGACGGAGTGCCAAAATGGTCAAGATGTACATGAAAGATGAACGTATCCAGTACCACCATTAGTTCAAACCGTCATAAACGCCTGCAGCGGCAAGGCAATACTTCACATGTGAAAAACGATGGGACATTCGATACAAGTCAAAATACCGACTTTTCACTGGACACATTGTCTGTCACTGATGGCCCTCCATGTGGAACATCCCATATATCTTGTGTATGTTTATAACACATTACAGATCCATTGAGTAAATTTATAAAATCAGCATGGCGGCAGACATTAATACTTTTACCGTTTCATTTAATGCAAAACAATTGGACCATATTTTTTCTCTTATTTTAATATGTCAGTGTATTTCCCACGTTACATAGGAAAATGGTCTTTGATTACCTCTAAAGGCTCGTTTTCAATTATTTCCAATTGACAGGAATCAAGGAGAATCAGCCAGAAAAAAAATTCGAACCGCATTCGAGAGAGAATGTCAGAAAAAGTCTTGTAAGCATACGACTCCCCAAATGCTATCTGACGTTTTAGTGACAGGTGGCCACGTTTGTATGCGATTCGACGGTGTTCTGATGATGTCAGGGCTCATTTGAAGAGCATTCGGGACCACGTTCTGACACTATTCGAGAGTGTAGTCGAGGTACAACATTCGAGCTGTATTCCAACTCCGCAATCGAAATATTCTGATACAGAAGAATATTCCACCTGAATTCCAGCAGCTGTCGAGATACATTCCGACTCATTCGAAGCGCATTCGGAACATTCTGATAGAATTTGAAGTGGCTTGTCGTTTATATTCTCCCATTTAGCGAATATGTTTAGAATACTTAGAATGCAGTTAGAATGCAGTAGGAATACTTAGAATGCAGTAGGAATACTTAGAATGCAGTTAGAATGCACCTCAAATGCCGCTCGATATTTTTCCACTTCGAATGTACTTCGAAGTTTTGAACATGTTCAAGCATGTTACCAAAAATTGACGCATTCGGAATGCAGTAAGAAGTTTTAGAATTCAGTTCGAATCTCAGAAATTTTCATTCCGACAGCATTCCGGCTCATTCCGCCCCAAGTGTGACGGGGATATAATAGCGGAAGAGCTTCAGCGTAATGGGATATGTGTGTTAGTCTCTCGTATTACAGACCCTGAAACAAATATATCCAAGAAGCCCACGCCAAGTCTAGAAATGTGGCAGAGTCTAGATTTCCTCAGCTTCGAGAGGGAATGAAGAAAGTCTCAGGGCTCCTTGTCATTATATATTTTTTTTTTACTGTGAACTTTTTCAGTAAAATATGTTCATTTCAGAGACTTTAGTTGTTAGTCTATGGCTATGTGTGTGCCAGTATTGTGTGTGTATGTACATTTTGAACTGACATAGTTACAAAGCAGTGGCCTATTGGTATGTTGAATCATAAACATGATGTACTGGAGTGAAATCAGATTCATATCACTAAAAGGCAGCGGTGTTTTATCGCCACTCTGTTCAGTTCAGCATAAGTTACTTAAAGCCATCCCTGACCATCTCCAGCCGATAACCCCCTAAGGCGTGTGTGTGTTGTGAGAGTCTCTAACTTCTCTGTTTTCAGGTAATCTTCGCGGGGCCGGATAGTACACTACTGAAACATATGTAAAATTCACAGCGGGGAATAGTGAGTGAGTGAGCGCTGACTTTACGCTGCTTTTTAGCAATATTTCCAGCAATATCATGGCGGGAACACCAGAAATAGGCTTGACACATTGTACCAATGTGGGGGAATCGAACCGGGTCTTCAGCGTGACGAGCGAACGCTTTTGCCACTAAGGCTACCCACCGTCCCTTT